>NC_071995.2:19955000-20127500 GCF_028885655.2 Pongo abelii
AACTGACTCTTGGACTTCCAAATTAAATTATGAACAATCTGGAATTTTTTGTTGTAGTTAGGTAACACTAGCATATATTGTTATGAAATTTTTCAAAGAAAAGCTGTGAAACTGGTCCATTTTTAAAGTTTGTGTTTGGATAGTCATAATTTTTTATGTCTGATCTTCAGTCATCTGAACATACTTTTTAAGAACAGTATTTAAGAACTGAATGTGCTCTGTTATTTAAATTATTATGCCTTATGCCTTTCTTGTTTTGTCTTTTATATCTAATATGTAGGTAATATTTTTGAAATATTTAGCCAATTTAGGAATCAAAGAGTTATACAGATTATTTAGAATTGGAGAATCTTTCTGGATAGCAATTTTTAAGTTTTTTTTACTTGACAGTAATTTTACTGTATAAGGAAGTCGGTTATATCCTTCCAGTTTCCAGTACCTCTTTTGTGATGTTTTCTGTTAATGCAGAACTTAAAGTTTTGGCAGCTTAATCTTTTGTTGCTCATTGTTAATGTTTTCAGTTACTTAATACACAGAACTGGCTTTTTCATTTTAAATTACATTTCCATTGATTAAATGTACTTTTTTGGGGGTCACAGAATGTGATAGACCATTCTTGGTGCCTACCAAATTGCTATCCACTCTTCCTTCCAACTTTCTTCCTATTGGAAAGAATCCCAATTTTGTTCTAGTGATTTCTTTTTTTTTTTTTTTTTTTTTTTTTTCTCATGTCCTCTGGGAAGGGAAGCTTCCTCAGCCCCAGGGTCTAAATAATAGTTAATTCTTGTAGAGTTAATCCTGTTCCCCATGCCAGTAATTAGTTTAAGCTGAAGAGCTTCTGTGAGTAGTTTAAACACAGAGTAGTTTATTCTTTCAAGTAAAGCAGTCCCAGAGATAAGTATTCCAGGGTTGGAATCAGAGTTCCTTCCATTTTCCTGCTTTACTGTCCTAGAATGTGAGTGATTTTCTCAAGATTAATTCATGCTCTGAAATGGCTCTCATTATGTCCAGAAGGTATAAAAATCAGAAGGGCAAATGAATTAATTTCCAAAGGTCCCCCACCTCATTGGCTATGCCTAGTTAACATGCCTGTACCTGGTTGCAAGGGAAGCCAGGAAATGTAGTACTTTCGCAGGGTGCATTCCTTCTCTAAATAAAGCTGAGCAAGAAAAAAAGAATGGGCAGTGGATAGCAATGACCAATCTCTGCCACAGCAGCAGTTGTTGAAGGTTAACCAGGTTTAGAGTTCAGTAGCAGCTGTTTTGCAAAAACCTTTATAAGAGAACGTTTCATTCAAAATCTAAACAGTAATATAAGCTAAGTCAAACTTGTTTTCAAGTTCATATCACATGTCATTTTCTTTCATATTCATTTCTGTAGTCATTCACTGCATCACCTCTGGACAATGGGAGCCCACTAAGATCCCAGCTTAGTGCTTTTAATTGTTGTGGTGGGTCCTTAGTATAAGCCCCGCATCACAGTAAGTGAAACTACTTCATGGGAAAATCAGCTTTCTCAAGGGCATTTGTGATAAATCCAAACCCTTGCCAACCCTCCATGTGACTTATGGTCCTCTGCTAATAAATCTCCTTTGATTATAACCCTTGTCTCTTTAGTAGCTGTGTGTGGCCTACTATGTTACACCAGGTCCCTTTGTCTAATACTCACAACCTTTTAGTCCTGCTCTTCATATACCTTACTAATCCATTGCATTATAACTAAGCCAAACTAACCATTTCATTTTTACCCCAATATATTTGCATCATGACTTCCTGTTTTCTGCTCTCCAGATCCTACCTATCCTTTATAGGATTCACACTCAAAGCCCATTTATATTTTTCTCTGTTTTTTTCTGATCTACATGTCTTTTAGAACAATAGCTATTGCATAATGACCTCTAATTATATGTCAGACACTATTGTTGTAAGGCTTTTAATGTTTTCATTTGTTTCATTGTAACAATTATGTGAAGAAGATGTTATTAGACCCATTTTAGAGATGAAGGAAGAACTGAGGCACAGAGACGTACAATAGTTTTCCTAAGACCTGATGCAGAATTCTGATCTAGGCAGCCAAAGTCTATTTGTGCAGTAGCATATCTAATATTCTCACTTGTATTTTACTTCTGTACTTATCTATTCCACTTACCCACCCACACCTAGACATTCTCTTTTTTCTTTTTAATTTTTTAATTATCCTACAGGATCTAGAAAAAATGCTTATTTTATGGAAAAAGCATTACACTCTAAATATTTGCTAAACAAATGAAAAATCTATTATTAGCCAAGTAATCAAATCTCAAACCATTTATGTGATTTTTTTTAAACACTAGACAGCAGTATGTGTAACATTTTCAATAAATTTCCAAAATAAGGATAAGTGGTTTCATTTAAAAGGAAAGAAAAAACTTGTTGACAAAGGAATTTATACAAATGAAGTGTAAAAACGGACAAAGAAATCTGCCCTCCAGTATCAGAAATATGAATGTAGAAGTGTGTCAATTTAAAACTTGTTTTTGTTTTTTAAGTCACTCATAGCAGAGAAATATTTAGTTTTTGTTTGGTTTTAAGGGCAAATAGCCATACCCCAGTAAAACTTGATGTTGGCAGTCAGATGGTCTTGGTTGGAGTTGTTGACATGAGACCACATGACTGTGTCTGTTATGCAATATTGTGTCCGGAATTGGTGGGTTCTTGGTGTCACTGACTTCAAGAATGAAGCCACGGACCCTTGCGGTGAGTGTTACAGTTCTTAAAGGTGGTGTGTCCGGAGTTTGTTCCTTCTGATGTTCGGATGTGTTCGGAGTTTTTTCCTTCTGGTGGGCTCGTGGTCTCACTGGCTTCAGGGGTGAAGCTGCAGACCTTGGCGGTGAGTGTTACAGCTCTTAAGGTGGCGCATCTGGAGTTGTTCGTTCCTCCTGTCTGGAGTTGTTCATTCCTCCCAGTGGGTTTGTGGTCTCGCTGGCCTCAGGAGTGAAGCTGCAGACCTTCGCAGTGAGTGTTACAGCTCATAAAGGCAGTGCGGACCCAAAGAGTGAGCAGCAGCAAGATAATATTGCAAAGAGCGAAAGTGTGGAAGGGGACCCAAGCAGGTTGCCACTGCTGGCTTGGGCAGCCAGCTTTTATTCCGTTATCTGGCCCCACCTGCATCCTGCTGATTGGTCCATTTTACAGAGAGCTGATTGGTCTGTTTTACAGAGAGCTGATTGGTCCATTTTGACAGGGTGCTGATTGGTGCATTTATAATCCCTGAGCTAGACACAAAAGTTCTCTAAGTCCCCATGGAGCACTGATTGGTGCATTTTCAAACCTTGAGCTAGACACAGGGTGCTGATTGGTGTGTTTACAAACCTTGAGCTAGACACAGAGTGCTGATTGGTGTATTTACAATCCCTTAGCTAGACACAGAGTGCTGATTGGTGTATTTACAATCCTTTAGCTAGACATAAGGGTTTTCCAAGTCCCCACCAGATTAGCTAGATACAGAGTGCTGATTGGTGCATTTACAAACCTTAAGCTAGACACAGAGTGCTGATTGGTGTATTTATAATCCCTTAGCTAGACATAGAGGTTCTCCAAGTCCCCACTAGACTCAGGAGCCCAGCTGGCTTCACCTAGTGGATCCTGCACTGGGGCGCAGGCGGACCTGCCCACCAGTCCCGCGCCCATGTGCCTGCACTCCTCAGCCCTTGGGCGGTTGATGGGACCAGGCGCTGCGGAGCAGGGGCAGCGCTCATCGGGGAGGCTTGGGCCGCACAGGAACCCACGCGGAGGGGAGGTTGGGGCATGGCAGGCTGCAGGTCCCGAGCCCTGCGTGCCCTGTGGGGAAGCAGCTGAGGCCGGGTGAGAATTTGAGCACGGCGCGGGTGGGCTGGCAGTGCTGGGGGACTTGGCAGTGCTGGGGGACTTGGCGCCCCCTCCGAAGCTGCTGGCCTGGGTGCTAAGCCCCTCACTGCATGGGGCTGGCGGTGCCAGCCGGCCACTCCGAGTGCGGGGCCCGCCGAGCCTGCACTTACCTGGCCCGCGAGCACCACGCACACCCCGGTTCCCGCCAATACCTCTCCCTCCACACCTCCCCACAAGCAGAGGGAGCCGCTCCGGCCTCGGCCAGCCCAGAGAGGGGCTCCCACAGTGCAGCGACAGGCTGAAGGGCTCCTCAGGCACAGCCAGAGTGGGCGCCGAGGCCAAGGAGGCGCTGAGAGCAAGCGAGGGCTGCCACCACGCTGTCACCTCTCAATATCATGGTGAGTAAAGGACAACTTACGAAGTTTTCAGGACCTTTCATTGAGTCCGTTGTAGAGATAGAATTGTCTTTGAGGTCCTAAGGCTGTGTCTTAATCATGAGTCTCCATAACACAGTCTGTCCTGTACTGTGGTTTTTTAAAACATGGGTATTTTCTTCCTTCCCTACAAAAGGGTAAACAGGAGTTTCTTGATAAGTAAATTAAGCTAACACACAAAGCAACCATTGTAGGAGTTTCTTTGAGGCCTATTTTTTTGATGATAATGAAACTAGTAACATTATCATATGTTTAATTCTATTCCTGCATCAAAAACATACCATGTGTCTTCCAAGCAGATGGTACAAGTGTAGAATTGACTGTTGGTACTTGAATAATAGATATTTTGTTGGTAAATCAGACTCTGTAGAAAACGAGTTAGATTTCATTTCCTTCAGAATGAAAATCATTTTATATACAGTTAAGAGTGTAAGTCACAAACTACCGTTCACAAGTGTACATTCACATAAATATGTGCAATTTTTGTCAATTTAAAAAAAATGTATATTCATCCAAAAGGTTATACTTAGGACCTAGGTAAGGAAACTACAACTAAATTTATATATATGTACACATATATATGTATATATATTTGTATATGTATGCATAAATATTTACTCATAAAGCTTGAGTTAATTTTATATTCATCATATTTATGATTTCATATTCATCAACGTGTTCTTGAATCAGAATTTATTATGCTAGAATTTGAAGATTATCTTTCATAAGGCACAAATTTTTACAAACCTAGTTTTTTATTACTACTGTATATTTAATTATAAAATCAGTAAATTTAAGTTTTCATACTACATTTGTTGCATATATACTCTTTGACTGGAAATTTTTCTAGAACTGTAGTGATTAAGGTGAAAATGTAAAGATTCCATTAAAAGAATCACCACTCAATCTGTTTTTTTCCATCGAGAAAAATTGTCTTTAAGCACCCAAAGATAGAGTTTAAATATGCCAAGGGAGATATAAATATAACCACACATTTCTCCTATAGCTCAGAAGCTGAGATGCCATATGAAAACAAGGACACAGGGAAGAAATAGGATTAGTTTTATTGCTCAAATAATTGCTGCTTTTTAGATTGTATTTCTCATTTTGGTTTGTATTTGGTTGTATGAATGAACTTATTAGATGTTAGTCCAGTCTCCATGAGTACATACTTTCCACCTATTGTGCAAGATAGTTTATATTAACAGATTATTTGAGACGGAAGTACCCATGTCTCTAAATTTTGTTGGTTATGCTGATTGTTCCTAATATGTAGTACTGGAACTACCTGAGTGAGGGAGATTGGGGTAGATCTCTCTGAGAAGGTAACATTTGAGCTGGACCTGAGTAATGTAAATTAGTAAGATATGCAAGTTATGACAGAGTTCAGAAGGAGGAACTTGTGGCTACTAATCTCGTACAAGAAGTGGAAAGAATTTAGAAAGGATTTGGAAGAAATAAGGAGAATAAAAAATGTCTAAGTCTCTTATTAAACTGGCTTTAGAGGGCTAACTTTGTCATTGATAACTTGAGAACTTGATATTTTCAAATTAAATAGTTCTGAATCACATTAGTAAGCAAATGTATTTTAGAAGTTGTCACTCTCTGAGGAGGAAGATTCTAGTGTATGAAGGGCTTTTTCGTTATAAATGGTCTCTTCCTAAGCAGGTGTTTATGGATTCATTTGATTCTTAAATCATTCAACTCTTCCAGTTACTTTTTCTAAGAGTTGCTGTGTAGTGAAATTTCACCTCTAAAAGAAAACCAAGGTGATAGTATGGAGCAACCCTTGAACATTTCTTGGGTAGTGGATGAAAAATATCTGAACTATTATGTCAGTATCAAATGAGGATGACTAGACTAACATTGTGTTTAGAAGTTGTTGGCCCCATACCTACGTCGATTGTCTTCTTTGGTAGCATAGAGTTTATTCTTATACTCTACTTCAGTTTATATAGTGGTTACCTGTGCCGTAAGTTCATGGGATATTTGAAACCTACCTCAGGTAAGCATTAGGTGTGAGAGTTTAATTTCTGTAAGCTGATTTACTCCTTACCTGATTACCAACTTTTAGCAGAAGATAATGAGGATATGAGAGAGAGAAAGACACCATATTTTCAAATTATTTTAAAATTGACTTTTGTAATTAGTGTTACTTTGGTTTTTCTTTTTTTAAGTCATGAACAAATGGTATGTGCTATACCAAAATAAATGAATTTGGAAATTTGGGAAAAAGGGGAAAAGGAGGTTATCATTATCCTTAATTTTTGCCTCTGTTTAAACTTGGGATTTAATAAGCAGTTGTGCTTTTCTCATACTAGTATTTTTCTGATCTGAACAATTTGTATTAAATGACCTAGGCAATAAAAATCAGTAGTCAACTGATGAAACATTTGCATGCATCATGTTGTACAGCACTGTTAGGTACTGTATGGAAAAGAGATTGGTAGAAGATCTGTTTCTTACCCATTAAAAGAACTACTTTGAATATGTGTGATGAGTAAATTGGTACCAATTTATGGTATTCAGAACACCTCAGTGCTGGATTTAGTTGTTTGAACATAAGCCTGTTTACTAGAGTGAATGCTGGGAAACTAGGTTAAGTCAAGGTCAAAGCTGGCACTTTGAAGAACAGAGTGGTCAAAGTTTTAAATGGCACTGAGAAGTAAAGTAACATAAAGGCTGAAAAATTACAAATATCACAATTACATCTTTAGTCATTATCACAAATATTGCTGAGGAATGTGCTGAAACATGTTATTTGGTGGAGAATACTTTGGAGGCCCTCACTGGATTTTTTCTGTGGCTTTTTAATGAAACATTGTTCCTGACGAATAGTATAGAGATAACGTGAAAAGAGAATCAGGATTAATTGAGAGTTAGGATTCCCCTTGATTTAAAGAAGTTTATTAGCTCTCACGAAGTAGTGGAGCATTGATCCCCAGTCTACCTCAGCTTCTTTTCCTAGAACGTGGTTTGGGCAGAATTGAGAAAGCTAAACTTGCCATCAGTGACATTTGGGGAAAACTGGGCAGAATTTTACAAGGAACTTGTGAGAATTGCCCTATTTGTAACCTATTCTTTTCCTTAAATGAATAGTTTCTCTTTAACAGGACATCCTTTTTAAATGTAAAATTTAGATTACATCTTAGATTTGCGCTTTTATAACTACTGCTACCTCTAACTGAAATCGCCTCTTGAAACAGTCAGGTCAGCTGTCAGTTTGTTAAGCCTTTTCCAGATTCCCCCAGGCATTTAGCCATTTCCTCTTCTGTGCTCTACAAATGAGGTTGTGTTATAATGATCTGTTTACAGCTCTTTCTCCTTCTTATTAAACTGTCATTTCAGGCTGTTAGGGCCTTGAGAGTAGGGACCTTATCTTATGCCCCCCTTCACAACTGTGTTTTCCCTGTGGCAGTCCTTCTGTAAACGGTGGCTGTATTAAAGGGCCTGACCTTCACAGGTTCTAGAGAAGCTGTGGAGGGTTGCTGGTAACTTCATAAACCAAACACTTCGTTGACTTGATGCTTGTTAGTATCCCTCATAAGCTTCCAGAGTCTCTTGACACATCCCTGCTGATTCGATGTATTGTTTTTCTCCTGGCAGCCATATGCAGAACCACCATACCACTGTGTGATTATGCAAACATTGTGCTGCAATTTTATTACAAAAATGTCTGCCTTCAAATGGGGTGATTTTATAGCATATACAACAGTGAATACACCTAAACCAGCTCTGCCAGGTTAATACAAAATTCCTTCTCAGTAAGTTTTTAGAGGTGTTTTGTTACAGCTGTCTGATGAGAACAGTGAAGCCTTTATTATATAATAGAAGATCAAATTGATTTGGGGGTAAGGATAGTAAGCTTCCTATATTTTAATCTTCATACAGTGTTTATAGGTTATGGTTTATGTTTTTTATTATCTTTTAGTTTCTCTGATTTATGTTTTTTAAAGGGGGCTGTCCTTGGCTTTTAGAACTGTGGAAAAGTTGTTTCATTGACTTCTTTTTCATGTTTCTGAGAATGGATTTGTTTTCTTTTATTGTATGAGGAGTTTAAACTTGAACATATTTGAAACTAGCAAAGCCTTCACTGAAAAAAATGAGAAAGATCATGAATCACTACTTCTCTAAAACATATGCAAATCCTTCTGGTTATAGCAAACTGTGTTGGCTTGCTTATCTATATTTCAAATTACATGATGAAATAATTTTGTTTTCTCAACTTGAGGTGCTATTTTTAATTTTTGTTACAGCAATTTCATATGAAAGGAATTTGTTTTAGCACCAGTTATGTTGCGTGCTAGATTTAGTTGTAAGACAACTCAGATTGAGGTATCTAAAAATTTTTATATCAGTAGCATTCTAACAAGGTATGTACAATATGTTTTGTAAAATGGTTTGCCCATACACTGTTAAAAATCCCCATTTTGGGTAAAGGGCATGAACTGTAGAAGAAATACAGTCAGCCACTAAATGTCAGTCAACGTTTAAACACTTACAATGTGGTAAGTACTGTTCTAATTGCTTGACATGGTTTTTCTCATACAATAATCAGAAAAATCTCATGAGTATTACATTATTATGTTTATTTTCTGGTAAGGAAATGGAGTCACGGGGAGGCTAAGTAACCTGCCTGTGGTCAGAAAACTGTTGAGAGAAGGAGCTGGGCTTGAACTGGGGTCATCTGACTTCATAGCTGATGTGCTTTTGACCTTTAAGCTGTACTGCCTTCTGTGTGAATAGGCATATGAAGAAAGGTTTAACCTCACTTTAAATTGGAACATAGACACACACAGTTAAAACAGTGCGATGGCTTTCTTGCAAAGAAGAAAAATAATTGTCAGTATTCAATATGAGCTGAGATGTGGGGAAAGGAGAAATTTAATGCACTGAGGTACAAATATACATTGTTACCTCTTTTTGGAGGATAGTGTGTGTAAATGTTGAAAACATGCACGTGTTTTGACCTATCCGTTCCACTTCTGAGAATTATCCTACATAGCTAAACACAGAAAAGCACAAAGATATCTGAGCAGTCATCACAAAAGCAAAGTTAGGAATGTAATTGCTAACATGGAAACCTGTCCACAGCATATTGTTGAGTGAAAGAAAGCATGTTGCAAAACAATATGTATAGTTTTATTTCCTTCTGTTGAATAAATACCTGTTTATATTACAAACTCTGGTTTGAAATGATATCACCACAATGTTAACAACTCTTATCTTTTCTGCTAGTTAGTATACCTTGGTAATCAAATGTCTGGGCAGCGCAGGCACTCTACCTGGGTTTGAATCCTATTTAATCACTTATTAGCATTGTGACTGTGGGCAAATTACTTAACTACTTTGTGCCTTAGTTACTTCAGTAAAATGGAGATGACTACTATAGAATCTATCTTGTTGGGTTATGAGGCTCACGTGAACTTGTACAGTGCTTAACATAGTAAGTGATCAATAAAACTGAGCAACCATCATCATCACTTCTGGGTGGTGGAATTCCAGGCAATTTTAGCCTTTTATATACCTTTTATTGCTTGAATTTTTGAAACAAATATATATCATCTTGGAAAAAACAGGAAAAACTTTTTAGAGTCATTTTAGTTGGTGTGCTTACAGTTTAAACAAGAAATTTGCATTTATTTAGAGCTAAGGTTATTTTAATACTCAGTAAACGTTTTCTTCAGTAACTATTTGCAGCCATATATCTTGGTGTTTTATCCTATGCTATATGCCAATTTTAAGGGAATTGAAATCATATTTTACTCTTATGGCTGGAAGGCATGCATAATCACAACAGATTCTTCCTGGAGGAGCTGGCTTAATTTGCGGCTGCAATGACATGTTTGAATGTGACGTCAGTCTGGTGTCAGACTTCCAGAGTGGCAGACCAGCCTCACAACCACAGTGTACTTCCTCAGTGCTTCATCTCCACAGTGCTCACTGAGAACAGCTCAAAGACAAAGCAGTTGAGTCTTATTTTTACTCCAGTGTCCTTTTTGCCTATAATTGAATATCCTTTTAAGAAGTGATTTTGATGCAGGCTGGTGAGTAATTCTTGTTACTTTAATGTATTAATAATAAATAGCTAATAGCTAAGTGAACAGTAGTCCTTTTCCTCAGTTAATGATCCTATGGCAAATAATCTTTGTAGCTCTGGTGCCAGGCACAATGTCTAGTGCAAAGGATTTACATACTATAAATATTTTTATAAACAAAGTATTGTTTTGTTGTAGAAATATAAGTATATTCATTAGGTTTGCAAATGCTTAAACATTTTAAGATTTGAGCATTGGAAATGTCTTCCTCTTAGTCTCTCCTTAACTTTAGGCTACATGAATACATAGTAGTCACAAATTGCTTTAAAACCTAAAGATTTTTATTTAAAATCTTATTGTTCCTTATTTTTAACTTACTCAGAGAAGATGCTTGATTTGCCCCTAGACCTCCAAAGATAATTAGATGAATAATTCCTCAGATGTTCCTGTGGAGGTACTAACAGTATGCATTATATAATTTTTTTAAGGTATATCAACACTAGTCTAAACTTATTAATAGAAGCTGCTATGTCTTTAATTCTTCAATTATTTGGGCCATTTCGGTGATATGATTCAAAGTAGGAATCTTTATTGACTTAAAATTTAAGAGCAATATAATGGCAGGAGATTATATATTACAGATCATATTTTATTTAGCATTTAAAGAAATTAAGAAGTTTCTTAATTTTTTAAAGAAATTAAGAGTTCTGCTGTTAATTGTAGAGGCCAGGCAAGATTTATTATTAATAATATCAATTCATGTTTCTTTGAATTGTACTATGTAAATTGATTTTGTTGTTTTAAAAGCATTCGTTTAAGAAGTAGGTTATGTTGGGTAAGCTTTTTCTTTTGATTTTAGACATAGCTATTTTGCTTATAAATTCTTTTTCCCTATTTCATAGGGATTAATGATATTATTGTAATTTCATTCTATTTATATTGTACAAACAAAAGCCTATAAAGTCTTACATTTTGCCATTTCTGGCATAATTGTTTTCTTGCATTTTCAGCAGCAGCGTTGTGATTTCAAGGTCTTTTAGAAGAATTTCCAAAGTTTTTTCTTAAAGAATAAAAAGAGAATAGTTTTTTTTCTTATAATTGTGCTACTCTAGTTTTTTGTTTGTTTGCCACTCTAGTTTTCAAGTCTAGATGAGAAAAACATGATATGGAAATTCTTACTAAATATGTTAAATATTTTCACTTCAGTTTTCTGAAGCAGTTGAAGAATGACTTGCTGTACATATTTTTTGTGAATAATATAGTTAGGTATTGAAGTGATCTAAATCAGCTTTTTATATGTAAATGTGAGAAGAATAACAAGTTTTAGGAATTAACACTAACTGCTTCATATTATGACTCCCAGTATATTATACATCTATACTTAGAAGCATAGAAATATAGAAGTAGGGTTTCAAGTTTGCTCTATTTGACTTGACAGTCCTAATTTAAGATCCACAATTTTTTCCTTAAGTTGCAGAATTTTCAGATTCCAACTAAGATTCTACCCAATTTAACTATACAGAGGAATATTTCTGTTCCCTTTTAAAATTTATCTTGAATCCACTGAAAATGTTTTAACATGGCTTTAAGTCTGTATTTTAAACTTAATCGGTAAGTTACTATGGTGATGATGAATTGGAATATTCAGTATACATTTTAAACAAAGATGTTTTTGAGACATTATGACATCATAGGTCATGGGTTGCTACTAAAGTTCAAGTGAGGAGAAACCATTTCAACTTTTTTTTGTATGAACAGGAAATTAAATCTGGCAAAAAAAAAAAAAAAACAATAAAAGAAGAGGGCAATGAGCAGAGCTGTGGGGATAACTTGAAATTAACCTAAAAATTTTACTCAAGAATAAAGCAGTAAAACAGCACTTGTCTGTTTTCCAGTGAATAAGGTATGCTTTGAGGAACACCTTCCACCAATACTATACACTGCTTGAAAAAGTGTAATTGTGCTACTCTTCTTTGTTTGAAATTTAGCCTAGTAAACTCAGATGGAATAGTATTTCTTAAGGCCCTTATAGTCTTAAACTATATTTTTGTTTCCTTGTGGTAGACAGTACAAAACCTTGTATATATAGGATGCTTAATAAATAATTTCAACACGAAGAAATGAATTGGCAAAGCAAGTTAAATACCTGAGGAGGATATCTTGATCTTTGCATTGTAGAGATTCCATCTTCACTCTGATGATCAAAACCTGCTAGTTAACTAGCCTGTTGATAGCATGCCCTGCGTTGTGCTCTGCTGGAAGGAAATGTGTCTCCAGAGTAAAATATTGCCATCACAGTGTCCTGTAATGGCCATTGGATTTCCCCCCATGTCTCTAGTTATTGCCCACTCTGTTCACAATGTCACTGCTATAGGAATTGGGTTACTTACCCTGCTATTCTGGGTTGGATTTCTGTCCCACTCGTGCCTCATCTGCAAGTGAGAAATTTCTCAGTGCTTGAGGGTAATGATTTGTTGACTAAACTGAACCTAAATTAAGTGTTGTTTGCATCACATAAAGTGCATTACTATTTGGGCCTTTTCAGAGTTTTAACAAATATATTATTTTGGAATTGAAGTAAAAGAAAACCTAGGAGGGGAGCAAATACATTGTTTCAAAACTTATATAACACATTTTATATACATAAACATATTGTTAGTCAAAGCCTAGATTTTCAACCACATTTCTTTGTGCCCTAGCCAGCTTCAGTCTGTGCTGAACTCCAGCCACATCTGACTAATCCCGCCGATTCCACCAGGCTCAATTCAAATGGTAGCCACTTCCGGGATGCCTTCTCTGCTCTTTTCCTTTCTAAGCAAGATCAATCCCTAATCGGTTTCCCCTTTGTATTTTGTTTATGGTTACGTGACTCTTCATGTTTGTTTATTTGTATTTGTAATATTATTAAGGCTGTGTCACCAGTGCCTAGCACATATAGAATGAATAAAAGTATTTGTTATGCTACGAGATAGCTATTTTGAAAGAAAGCCAACCGTTTTTTACAAAATCTTTTTGTATCATAGGAATATCATTTGACTTATGAGTCAGCTACTTTTTTATTCTTGAAGAAATTGTTTAAAGCTCATGCAGCATATGAAAATGAATACTGCACGATAAGGAATAAGTGATTAGCAGTTTTTTCCCTTTTGAATTGAACTGTTACTCTGTCAGTTTGACTCTATTGGAAAGAATGTGTTTTATCTACAATAAAATAATTGGATCTCTTCAAATTGTGTGGTAATTTATGTATAGGTTATAATTTGGTTAACTTTCTAAAGTGGAGTGTGACCACACGCAAAAGAGTGGATACTTAAACTTTTTCTAATTTGCCTTTTGCTTCCTTCCCAAAGGTATAATAAACTTCTATATAATGCATGTTACAATAAAATATTACAAATTAGCATTCATTAGGGAGTTTTGTTTTTTTTTTTTTTTTTAAAGACAGGGTCTTGCTGTGGCCCAGGCTGGAGCATAATGGCACCATCGTAGCTCACTGCAGCCTTGAACGCCTAAGCTTAAGGGATCCTCCCACCTCAGCTTCCTGAGTAATTGGGACTACAGGGATGTACCACCTCACCTGGCTAAGTTTTAATATTATTATTATTAATTTCTTTTTTTTTTTTTTTTTTTAAGAGACAGGGCCTTTATTGTCCAGGCTAGCCTCAAACTCCTGGCCTAAAGCAGTCCTCTCACTTCGGCTTCCCAAAGTGCTGGGATTACAGGCTATGTATATTTTTGAATGCCATGTTATTGCTTTTAGATGACAAGAATATTTCTGATTATTGAAATGTTTCTGAGTTAGGGTTCTGCCCAGTTATATTTTGAAAGTCAGTAAGACTTGTGACACAATATTTTTATACAAGTGACTCTGCAACTTTTCGAGTAAGTATTCTTTTAACCCACTAAAATATACCCTGTGAGCATTTTTATTCTGTTATGTGGCTTTATAAGTGCTTTTTCCATATATCATTCAACAGTAAACTTTAACCTTGGATCACATTGTCAGTGTTCCTTATTCATTAAATTATAGTTGTATGCAAGCCATTATACTTCACATTAAAGATGATGTAGAGAGCCAACAATTATTTAAAGCAAGGAAGTGACATAATTTATTTGTTTTTAAGAAATCTGATTCTACTAACACATTCAAGTTCAGCTATTATATGGTGAGGACTCTATTAGATCCAGCTAATATGCCTTGGTGTGTAACCAGATACTTTATCCTTTTAAAGAGGTAGGGGTTTTGTTGTGCTGCTGGTTTGGTTTTTTGGTTTTGATTCCTGTTCTACAGAAAAAAGTTGAAGCTCAGCTTGGAGGATAGACTCAATAGTGAAGAGTCTTGTTACAATGAGGTGGATTCAGATGCTGTTAAGAGAGTCATGTTGTACATGATAAATACATACTGTCTCAATTTTTCAGTTGAAAAATAAATTGTAGAAATAGCTGGGTGTGATGGCTCATGCCTGTAATCCCACCACTATGGGAATCCAAGGCGGGTGGATCACTTGAGGCTAGGAGTTCAAGACCAGCCTGGCCAACATGGCAAAACCCCGTCTCTACTAAAAATACACAGATTAGCTGGGCATGGTGGTGGTGCCTGTAATCCCATCTACTTGGGAGGTTGAGGCAGGAGAATCGCTTGAACCCAGGAGTTAGAGGTTGCATTGAGCCCAAAATCACACCACTGTACTCCAGCCTGCCTGGGTAATAGAGTGAGATTCCGTCTAAAAAAAAAAAAAAGAAAGAAAAGAAAAATAAATTGTAAAGATTAATACATACAATTTTTTTTAAAAAAAAGAGAGTCTTAGAACCATATGCGCCTGCACAGTGGCTGAGATGTTATTAGCAGTCAATATCACTTAATTCTTGAATACTTGGCAGAAAATTACTTTGGCAAATTAGTGTGTACATTTTAAGAATCATATTTCTGTTTTAACCGTATAGTACCAGTTAACCTTCCCATTTTCTTAAATGGTTAAGTTCAGATTCACTCAAATTACTTACAGGTGAAAGAATTATCTAAATTATGTTAAGCACTTTTGCTTTTAATTTATCAAGTGATCTAAAATGTAACTGTGCCATAATACTCGGGATGGATGGGATAGGTACATTTTGTTTTTAACTAGCATGGTGTTAATTGAATCATTCTTACATTACTTTCAAAATTGCTTTAAATTCATTAAAAGGTGTTCATTTTGTAAGTTCCTTTTTTTGTTTTTTGTTTTTTGTTTTTTGTTTTTTTGAGACAGAGTCTCACTCTGTCATCCAGGCTGGAGTGCAGTGGCACGATCTTGGCTCACTGCAGCCTCCGCGTCCTGGGTTCAAGCAATACTCATGCCTCAGCCTCCCTAGTAGCTGGGACTACAGATGGGCACCACTGCACCTGGCTAATTTTTGTATTTTTAGTAGAGACAGGTTTTCACCATTTTGGCCAGAGTGGTCTCAAACTCCTGACCTCAGGTGATCCACCTGCCTCTGCCTCCCAAAGTGCTAGAATTACAGGCGTGAGCCACCGCACCCAGCCCATTTTGTAGATTCTTAATGTGTATGCTGGTTTTATTTAAGAGAGTTTTTAAGAAAGATAACTTAGAAATTATCAGTGAAAAACCAAATCCTAAAACAGGTGAGTTGATACGTGAGCTTTTTATGTTTTGAACATTTAATTTTTTTCCCCTTAATGTTCTTAATTCTATAATAATGGTTTTAGCTTTGTACTTACAGTGTTACATCATACTCATATTTTCTCACTGGGGTTTAAGTCATCTCCTCTGAGTCAAGCAAGATTTTCAGTTCCTGTTGGGTGCAACACATGCTTTACAATTGTTATTATTTGTATTTAAATTATTTGATACCTGTAATGGTAGAAATGTGAGGTAACATTTCTAAATCTGTTTTGGTGGTAATTTTGTCTGAACAGCTAAGAGTAGGAAATGATTGTGAAGCTTCCAAGGATGAGAGGCATTGGGTTTAAAATTAAACTGGAATTGGGAAAGCTTTCATTACTGTGCTTCCGATAGAAATGATCCTGGGGTGATGGTAGGCAGTGAGATGAGAGGAGGAGGGAAGAGGAGCAGTGAGAGAGGCAGCATGTGCATGGCACATCTGCTGTCAGCGGAAGAAGGAAAAGGGCCTCTAAGGAAAGTATGGCTTTATTCTGTTCTAGTGTCGTTGAACAGAAGATGAAAGGCAGAACTGAGAAGTCTCATTGGCTGTGGAAGAGTTGGAGAAAGGGGCAGCTGTTGAAAGGTTGGGATCTGAAAAGGAGAGCAGCTCAAGCCTTGGAGGCACTCCTACTTGGAGTATGACTTCTGGCAACCTTCTAAATGCTATGAGCCTCAGTTTATGTATTCATAAACTACAAATACTAACACCTACCTCAAATGGGCTCTGTGAGGATTGTCAAGGCCATTATATGACAGCTGAATATGTGAGTAGCACTGAAATGCTTGAGGGTAGCTGTTATGGTGGTGATCATAATATTTATTGCTGGAGGTGAGGATGAGTGAGGTTTTCACACCTGATTAATCCCTTCTTTTCCCCCAAGAAATTAGAAATTATCTGTTTTCTAAATGATGAGAGGAGAAAGAATAGAAAATAAAGGGTTAAGACCTTAAGGAGAATTTGTAGATGGTGGGTAAATGAAACATTGAGGTTTGAGCAGGATGTCTGGAAGCAGTTAGTTCTAAGTTAAAGGCAAATGGCATTTAGAACTAAATGTGGGGAAAGGAAATATATACTTTTCATGTTTTACCCCTCAAAAAAAATTACAATCTTTGAGATTGCTAACTCAGTGGTTATTGCTTCACATAAAAAAGACTCAAGAATTCAGTTTCAAGAAAGGCAAAGCACTTTTAATATTTTTCTTTTGTTCTTAAAACATTGCCTTTAATTGTAGGCACAATTTTCTATGCCAGCGTATTTTCAGTTTAAAAATAAATTGCAGAAACAGTCTTTGTGGCAGCCAGATTTCAACAGGATATTTTTCTCCTTTTTATTACAATGAAAGCAAATTAAAAGTTATCTATGTAAAACATTAAGAAATTTTATATTTAATAATAATTTTTAAATCACTTGACTAGCATAGGCTGAATTGATTTAATAACTAAATGGCTGCTACAAACATGTATTTTAAACCTAATTAAGATTTGATTGTTTGAGTTGCAAAATTACAAGACACTGTGTGATTTCTGTTGATGAGAGCTCTTCAATTTTAAGGCAAGCTAGAGAGTGTAATTGTTTTTTATAGAGTAATGAAACTAAGGCCAACTTGAGAATCTAGTAAATTATAGTTAAAAATTATAGTACTCTTTTTGGTTTCACTAGAAGGATACTGAAAACACAAGTTAAAAGCACACATCTGAGCTTTTTGCTGCATAGTTTTCTTCATAGAGAAATACAATAGCTTCCATAGTTTCCACACCTCTTCTGCCCCACTCCAGTCTAACATTATTGTGGATATGTGGCAGCTTTTGTGGGTTGGGCCTTTATAAAAGTCCAAGTCATGATACTGGCTTTTGTTGCCAGGAGTGGCAGAAGAATTGCCAAATGGCAGCTGCCAAACCACTATGCTATTCTATTTTTCTTAAACTAAATTAAATCTTTCTCTTTTTCCCTTAAGGGAAATACATGATTCAGAGCAAATCATATAAATGGGTTCACATCTGAGTTTAGTAAGAAACAACTGAAATCTCTTCTGTGGGATTCTAAAATATGTATTACTCGTTTTGCACAGTAGATACATTTTCAACGATATTACCATGGTTACATATATGAAACACTGCATAATAAAGCTTGCTTTGCCTGACTGTAATGTATCACTCAGAAGAATAGTATTGGCTGTTATTGGCAATATGTTAATAGCAATTTCAATATTCTTTTAAAAAAGCAGAGTGGATTTTGGATTAAAAAGCAGAGTGGATTTTAACTGCTTTGTCACTGAAGTTGCCCATGAAATAGAGATTTAAAAAAAAAAAAAAAAAACCCCACCAAAAACACATGCTCCCACAAGGAAGAATTGCATTATGAAAGGTAGTCATTGTGTAGCCAAAACATTAAAACATTTTTCTGAAGGTAGAAACAAAATCTCTAAAGGTCTGAAGTTCAGGTTGAATTACCATTTTACCTTCCCAAAGCAAGAAACTAGTAAAACCATTTTCTTCTTTTACCGTATAAAACAAGAGAAATCTACTTTTGAATATGCTAGCGCAGATATTTTCTTTGGACCATATGTAAGTTGCTTTGTCTAAGAAAACAGAATATTTCCTAGCTAATAGCCTCTTCCTTCCCCTTTTTCCTTGCTATTATAATATAACTGCATTTTATTCAGTTTCCTCTAGGTCGGCCACAAAGTTGTGAATTTTGACTGGCGTTAGCTCGCTCACCATAGTAGTCCCACTTATTTTGCCGTTGGTTGAATTAGACATGGAATCTCCTATCTCTGACTAGTGAGATTCTTGAGAAAGATGGCCAGGGAGATTTTGGGAAACTTAGAGGGCAGGTCACCTGAGGTCAGGAGTTCGAGAGCAGCCTGGCCAACATGGTGAAACCCCGTCTCTACTAAAAATACAAAAATTAGCCGGGCGTGGTGGCAGGCGCCTGTAATCCCAGCTACTCGGGAGGCTGAGGCAGGAGAATAGCTTGAACCCGGGAGGGGGAGGTTGCAGTGAGCCGAGATTACGCCATTGCACTCCTGCCTGGGGAACAAGAGTGAGACTGTCAAAAAAAAAAAAAAAAAAAAAACACCTTCCTTTTAACTCGAACTCCTGGGCTCAAACATTTCCTCCTGCTTCAGCCTCCCAAGTAGCTATTTTAAAAATTAGGTAGGTGTGGTGGTGTGCACCTTTAGTCCCAGTTACTTGAGAGGCTGAGGTAAGAGGACAGCGTGAACTTGGGAGGTTGAGGCTGCAGAGAGTTGTGTTCACATCACTGCATTATGGCCTGAGGGATAGAGTGTTTAATCTTTAATACCATACTTTTTTGCCCAGACTTGAGTGCATTGGCGCTATCTCAGCTCACTGCAGCCTCTGCCTCTTGGGGTCAAGCAGTTCTCATGCTGCAGCCACCAGAGTAGCTGGGATTACAGGCGTGCGCCACCATACCTGGCTAATTTCTGTATTTTTAGTTGAGACAGGGTTTCGCCATGTTGTCCAGGCTGGTCTCGAACTCCCGGCCTCAAGTGATCCACCCTCCTTGGCCTCCCAAAGTGCTGGGATTACAGGCATAATACCATACTTTTTAATGTACCTTTTCTATGTTTAGATATATTTAGATACACAAATACTTAACATTATACTGCAATGGCATATAGTATTCAATACAGTAACATGCCATACCTGTTTTTATCCTAGGAGCAATAAGCTATACTATATAGCCTAGGTTTATATATAAATATATTTTCTATTTTTATAGTAGGCAGTACCAACTAGCTTTGTGTATGTATACTTTATGATATTCACACAACTAAAATCACCTAATATATTTTAGAATGTATCATCATAGTTGGAGTTGAGTATGATGAAACAGACAAACAAAATGTATTACCATAGTTAAGTGACACGTGACTGTATGGGTAGGCATGAAGTTAAACTTTTAATTTAAATAATTGACCAAATACTAATATAATGATGACATATACTGAACGTCCTGCAGTTCATAATAATTGTAAATAACATTTATCAAGTGCTTATTATTTTCTACAGCTCCATTATAAAGTAAGTTCCATGAGGGCAAGGATTTTTTATGTTTTTCTCACTGCTTTATGATACATTTTAATTTATAAATTAGGCACAATGGGACAGGCATGCTGACACATACCTGTAATCCCAGCAGTTTGGGAAACCAAAGTAGGAAGATCACTTGAGCCCGGGAGTTTGAGGCCAGACTGGGCAACCCAGCAAGACCCCATCTCTTGTTTTTTAAAAAATTAGGCACAGTAAAAGTTTAACTACAATAACTAATAAAAGTGTAACAGCACACCAGCATCACTAGTCTTGTACTTTGGGGGGTGGGGTGGTGTCATTATTAAGTAAAGTAAAGGTTGTTTGAACACAAAAACTGCAATACCTCAACAGTTAATCTGAGAACCAAGCCAACTACTAAGTAACTAATGGGGCAGGTAGCATCGACAGTTTAGAGACACTGGACAAAGGGATGATTCACATCATAGATGGGATAGAGCAGGATGGAGAGAGATTTCATCACACTACTCAGAACAACTCACAATTTAAAATTTATGAATTGTTTATCTCTGGGATTTTCTATTTAATATTTTTGGATGGCAATTGACTGAGGGTAACTGAAACCATAGAAAGCAAAACCACAGATAAGGGAGGACTACTGTATATAAATATATGTCTATATAGATCTTATATTTATGAAAATATTTGTGTGTATATACATGTATATGTTGACTAAATGAAGGAATAACCTGTGACATAGCTGCCTTTATTCAGTTGAGACAGAGAGAGGTAAAGTTGCCAGAGATCACCTAGCTATTAAGTGGAGGAGCTGGGATTCAAATCTATGTAGTCTGATTTCAGAAACTGTGCTCTCAACTGCCATTGTTTTCTGCTACCTCTGTTGTGTTTAGAGAAATACAGGAACACGAATAGTAAATACTGCTTTTCTTATTCAGTAGAGTCAGTTATTTTAAGGGTTATGATAGCCTAGTGTAGGGCTTCCCACTCTCAGCACTGCTGACGTTTCTGGAGGTTTATTTGGACATGGAGGGCTCTGCTCTGCATTATAAAATGTTTAGCAGCACCCTGGCCTCTACCCACTAGACACCAGTAACATTTCCCCAGTTACGACATTCAAAATGTTACCGGGGATTGCCAAATGCTCACCTGGAGGCAGAATCACCCAATTGAGAACCACTTGTCTAGACCTATACATTAAAAGTCTGGAAGTAAGAGTAGGTAAACACTGGCATTGTATTTAGAAAAGTTTGGACTTCCTACTAGGCCACAGTGACTACAGAGACAAGGTGGGAATTAGTTTGTTCTGTGACCATAGGTATGTCTTATATCAAGACCTGAATTTGGCCGGGCGCAGAGGCTCATACCTGTAATCCCAGCACTTTGGGAGGCCAAGGCGGGTGGATCACCTGAGGACAGGAGTTTGAGACCAGCCTGACCAACATGGTGAAACCCCTCTCTACTAAAACTACAAAATTGGCCAGGCGTGGTGGTGCATGCCTGTAGTCTCAAATACTTGGGAGGCTGAGGCAGGAGAATCGCTTGAACCTGGGAGGCGGAACTTGGAGTGAGCTGAGATCGTGCTATTGTACTCCAGCCTGGGCAACAAGAGTGAAACTCCGTCTCAAAAAATAAAGATAATAAAATAAAAAAAAAATAAAGACGTGAATTTTATCCTTTTTATAAGGATTCTTCTAGAAATACAATTTTTTTAAATACTTTTTTATTTTCAGTTTTTATTAAGCATAAAATATCTGGCAAGAATTTTTTAAGTGACACCTTGTTTCAGTGTCTGTTAAAATTCTAATGCATTTTTAATAGGATAGTGATATGTTAGTTTGTAATTTAGTAGTGCAATATGTTTTGCAAAAATATAGCATGTGTGTCCCTAAAAATCACCTCATCATGCACAATCTGGAAACAAAAGACACAGGGCTTGGGGGGAAAATGGATTTAGGAGCACACCACTCAAAAACTTCATTAGTGACACATAGGAATAAAGATAGGAACCGAATAAAAATGGTAGCATAATAAATATGACATTTGGCCTTGAAAAAGACCCACAGTTTGCTTGTGAAAGTAACTGGGTGCTGAAAGGGTTTCAGCATGTGAATTATTGGGAAGTGTTGGGAGGAAGGTTATCTGAAATTGCATTGAAAGCTGTAGGCCTGGCGCGGTGGCTCACACCTGTAATCCCAGCACTTTGGGAAGCCAAGGCTGATGGATCACTTGAGGCCAGGAGTTCAAGACCAGCCTGGCCAACATGGCAAAACCCCCATCTCTACTAAAAATGGAAAACATTAGCCAGGCATGGTGACACACGCTCATAATCCCAGCTACCTTGGGAGGCTGAGGCAGGAGGATCATTTGAACCCAGGAGGCGGAGGTTGCAGTGCTCTGGGATTGCGCCATTTCACTGTAGCCTGGGCAACAGAGCAAAACTCTGTCTCAAAAAAAAAAAAAAGAAAAGAAAAAAAGTTGTATCACCAGATGCGGATAGGTGTGTTTCATAAAACAGGCAGTGAACTGAAGTAGCTGGTACATGTTTGAGGTGTGTGCAGATATACATGTTGTGTATTCCTACGTGGCTGGGTTTTCTTGGGTCCAGTTTTTTGCATCCATCTAGAGTCTCTCACAGATAAAATCATGCATAAGCAAGTGCCAAGTTGTGTTACGCTCAGATTGTTCCTTTAACATACAAATCATGTTGAAACAGTTCCAGCAAGCGTTATAGCAGAACTGATGATTCTCTTGATCTGAATTTTGAGGCCCATCAAAAAAAAAAAAACTTGTGAAATGCAGAAAAGAATGGCAGATCTAAGATGAAAACACAGAATCTGTAATAATACAGGAGACAGGCTTTGGTAGAATTGAGAAAAGGCTAGAATCATTGTCTTCCCTTCCCTGCCCTTCCTGTGGGTCCTGAGCAGTCACTCCTCTGTTGTGCCAAGGACAATGGTCAGGACCTAACAGTGAGCCAGCCGCCTCCCAGGGTGCCAAGTGCTGTATCTATTAACATGGTTCTAAATATTAACAGATGCCTCTGTGTGCTTCTTAGACCACTTGATCTAAGGACTAATAGAAACACTGTGTTTCATTAATCATTCTACTCTTACAATAGTCCATATGGAACTTTTCAAAAACTTTATATCTTTATATTAATACCGTTTCCATTTTATTTAATGGATAAAGTTTCAGGGTATTGAGTTACCCAAAAAAATATGAAAACTAGGATTTGGAAAAAGAATTTAAGCATATGAAATTTACCTGGAAGTTTGCAGTTGTGGTTATAGACTTATCACCATACAGAGCACGTGTACTAATATTTTAAGATTAACAAAAGAAAACTAATATTCAATACAGACCTTACAAGGTAAATTTTCTAATGTCAGGCATGTCAATGATAGGTCTCTGTTAACAGATTATTGTATATGACCTGATAAAAATTATTATAGACTATTTAATATATCAATATATATTGCATGTTATTTTGAGCATCTAGTATTTTTGGCTTAAATAAATAGGGTTTTTTTCCTTCTTTCATTCAGAAAGACAGTTGAAGACCTTAATCTTATCACTCAACCAAGAAAGAATACTATTTATTAGGCAAACATCTTTTTCTCCAAAAATAGTCATAACAATTCAAAGCAATTTTTTTCAGTAGACATAACAGATTTTTCTTTGTTTTTGTTGTTGTTTCCACATTTCATTTACTTGAGATTTTTGCTTCTCCTTCAGATTTCATTTTTTTTCTACAACATACCTTCCTCAAGTGTCAAAAAATTAATCTCATTACATTATCTATATAAGGGTTATTTTGTAAAACAGAAACACTGTAAATTATTCCTGTTTCAGAACCTTCTATTTTTTTAAGGTACTGGTGCCCATATAGTAGTACTGTTAGGTTTTCTTTCCATTTATGAATTTGGCATTAGTACTCTGTAATGCACCCATGTTGGACCATAAAACGGTGGAGGTAGGTAGACACTCATACTTAACTTTTCATAACCCACCTATGAAGTATAAAATACAGTAATCATTGTATTTTACAATGCAGGGTAAAGAGCCAAACAGCCAAATCAACTTACCTTTTTTTTTTTGGAAGACAGAGTCTTACTCTGTTACCCAGATTGGAGTGCAACGGCACAATCTCAGCTCACTGCAACCTCCATCACCCAGGTTCGAGCAATTCTCCTGCCTCAGCCTCCCGAGTAGCTGGGATTACAGGCACACGCCACAAAACCTGGCTAATTTTTGTAGTTTTAATAGAGATGGGGTTTCACCATGTTGGTCAGGCTGGTCTTGAACGCCTGACCTCAAGTGATCCACCTTCCTTGGCACTCCAAAGTGCTGGGATTATAGGCGTGAGCCACGGCACCTGGCCTACAACTTACCTTTGTTTATAAAATAATGAAAAAGGATTGAGGCCAGAGTGAGAAGGGATGCATTTAACTTTTTTGTAAAAATATAAGTAACATTTGCACACATATACACTCCCAATAGATAGCAGGGAAGATATAGTTAGGAATCTCAAAAGGCTGGTGGCCAGGCACCGTGTCTCACGCCTGTAATCCCAGCACTTTGGGAGGCCGAGGCGGGTGGATCACCTGAGGTCAGGAGTTCAAGATCAACCTGACCAACATAGTGAAACCCCGTCTCTACTAAAAATACAAAAAATTAGCTGGGCGTGATGGTGGGTGCCTATAATCCGAGCCACTCGGGAGGCTGAGGCAGGAGAATTGCTTGAACCCAGAAGGCGGAGGTTGTAGTGAGTTGAGATCGTGCCATTGCACTCCAACCTGAGCGACAAGAATAAAACTCCGCCTCAAAAACAAAAACAAGAAAAGGCTGGGAGTTTGAATTTCATTTCCTTTGTAGACTAACTTTAATGTTACAATAAATAAATGGGCATTTTAAATACCTACATGTTCTGTTTTTCTTTTCTTCTTTTTTCAGCCATAATGAAAGGAAAGTGACCTGCAAACATCCAGTCACAGGACAACCATCACAGGACAATTGTATTTTTGTAGTGAATGAACAGTAAGTAAAGAGTTTCATGGAATGCCTGTATTCAAAATTGGGTTAGCCTTGAAATTGCTGTTATTTATATTTCAATTTAACAGCTTTCTTATCTGGACATTTGTAGTCAAGTATAATAACAGAATGCCAGCTGTTCACAATGTGTCATATAGAAACCTGACTTAAACATTTTTTTCATGAAGAATGTAATTTCAGAAGCTGTTTTTATAGTACTTCAAACGCAGTAAGCTCAGGAACCCGGGATGCAAGCTTAGAGAAACTGTGTAAATGGTTAGATTATTAAACTAATTTGAACTCAGTTTTCTCATCCTTAAATCAGATAGTGGTAATTACTATTTCACAAGAGTTTTATAAGCATCAAAGCATGTATTATACTATAAAGCTATTCACAGAGTTAGTTACTGAAATTGTTATTGTTTTTAAAATTAGAATAATCTTATAATCATTTTTAATTTTTCAGTTGGATGACCAAGTAGAATATCTGCAATAATGCCTATTATAAATAAACATGATAGGCCGGGCGCGGTGGCTCACGCCTGTAATCCTAGCACTTTGGGAGGCCAAGGTGGGCGAATCACTTGAGGTCAGGCATTCAAGACCAGCCTGGCCAACATGGTGAAACCCTAACTGTACTAAAAAAATAGAAAAATTAGCCGGGCATGGTGGCGCGTGCCGGTAGTCCCAGCTACTGAGGAGTCTGAGGCAGGAAAATCACTTGAACCTGGGAGGCAGATTCTGCAGTGAACCAAGATTGCGCCACTGCACTGTAGCCTGAGCAACAGAGTGAGACTCTTGTCTTAAAAAATAATAATAAATAAACATGATAATAATGTATTTTTGGCTTAGAAAAAGTGTTAGCTGTATTTAAAGTTGTTGTAAGTATTAAGGCCTGACTCTAGAGTAACTAGGATCCAAGTACTGTGAAAAAGTAGGACACTCGCATTGTTAACTGTAGAGAAGTGTAATTATAAAGTGGGTTACATACACAGCAAGTTCTAGCATTTTGACATATATTTTCAGGACTGTTGCAACCATGACATCTGAAGAAAAGAAGGAACGACCAATAAGTATGATAAATGAAGCTTCTAACTATAACGTGACTTCAGATTATGCAGTGCATCCAATGAGCCCTGTAGGCAGAGTAAGTTATTTTGCTTTATATTAATTATTGATAAGGAGTAAACAGTATCTATACCGTTAACCATAATGGACTTAAAAGTATAGAATAATAATTACATTTTTATTATTACATGAATTTGGAGGTAATTGATATAAGAAGCAACAGCCTGAAATACAAAGTAATAAGATTGTAATTCAGTGACTTAAATTTTTAAATTTGGAATAATTTTAGAAATATATTGATATTTGTGAGAGAGAATGGACACACTTAAGTTTTAAAGGTGATTATTCATGTAATAGCCTAGAAATCAAATTATCTGACTATAAGAATGCTTAGATTGAGAAAACATTTTTCAGCAAAACCATTGTAATAGTAAATTATGTTTATTGTAAGGAAATAGATAACTATAATAATAGTATTTTAGATGCCAGTTAAGGTTTTTGAAATAAAATTTTGTTAGGAGATTATAAATGAATATAAATTTTCAAATAATATAAATAATTTCTGATTATTAAGTAACATAAATCCAACAGGCTAACTGAGCATAATGCTTTATGAGTATATTTTAATTAAAATCTGGAGAAATTGATGAATGGATTGAGAGCCACTAGGTCATTGTCTTGAAAGAAAGTTGAATCTGTTCCTCACACTTTACACCAAAAATTTTCTAGATGGATCAGTTGTTGAAATGTTAAAAACAAAACTAAGAAAAAAGCAATGGAAGATTTGAAAAAAAAAAAAAAAAACAAGAAAAGCTCAGAATGCAGATAGGCTTTCTAAATATGACATAAAACTCAGAAGTAGCAATATAAAATAATGAGAAATTCAACCACACGTAATTATTATCCATGCAGAGTATCTGTAATTCATATAACAATTAAAGAATAATTTCCTTATAATTAAAGAAGTGCTGTGAATCAATAAGAAAAGGGCTTATGAGCCAGTTTGGAAATGGAAAAATTATATGAAATCAGTTTTCAGGAAAGAAAATGGAATTTACTCTTAAATATATGAAAAAAGATGCTCAGCCTCATCCGTAATATGAAAAATACTAATTAAAACCGGAAAAAGACACCATTTTCACCTACAGATTTCCAAAGGTCAGAAAGTTTCATAACACAGCACACTAACAACAGTATGGGTAAATAGGCATTCGGTTTATATAGTGAGCTCCAAGAAATAATGGAACAGAAGAGTGGATATTAAAATATGCAGTCATTTCAGAAAAATACTCATTAAGCATGAGAACAATTATTTTAGATAGATAGACACACACATACAGTGATATTGGTTGCCACACAGTTGCAAGTGGGGCTAGCTGGGTGCTGGAGCCCAAGAGGGAGTAGGTTGATCTTTGTGTATCTTTTTGTGTCGTTTGAGTTTTATACTGTTTTTAAGCATTACCTGTTTGAAAGTAAACGAAAATCTATCAAGAAAACATGCTTTAGGAAAAATTTTGTTGATATTGGGCCTTAAAATTTTCTTATATACTAATGAAAGCTTCCCAAAACAAAATTCTAATGAAGTATGCTAGATTTCCAAAGATTCTGAACAAGTAGAAAAGTAAGAGATAATTTTATGTTACTTTATAGCTTCATTGTTTTCATGTTTGTTGGTCACCACTATGATTCCTGCCAAAATAAATCTTCATGGTAACCATAGCAGTATTTTTAAAGACTGTATATCCTTATGTGTATTTTGAAGAATCCAGTAAACCCCATCTGTCTAGTTTAAGTTCAGAGTTGTCCATAAAAAAGAAAACAGTACATCACATTAAGCAGATCCTTCCCGTCTTGTTTTGACTTGATGTGATATATTTGTTTATATTTAATATCTGTATATTTCTCCTCAGACTGAGTGCTATTAACTTTCTTTAATTGAACGTGCACTATTAAATGCAGATATAAAGGGAAAAGTTCTGTCGTTTGGTTTATTCTTAAAGATTTGTTAACAGTTTTTACTCAAGATCTATTCATTTTATATAGCAGGTAGGACAAAATACTGCCACATACTCTGTGTTTCTAAAAATTGTATATCCTATCCAGATTTTAAAGGAAAGATTGTAAAACTTGTGATATCCTGGGGGAAAAATTTTTGGTGCGGAATTCTTACACTTCAAAAAACTAACCCAGCAAAAGCAGAATTTTAATAATTTTTCTGAAAAGATTTAAGTCCTGCAAGTCTTGGGAAAATCTGAAAAGAGATTAAATTTTAAGAGGAAAATAAGCTCAAATCTCTAGGCATTAATACCACATTATCTGTCATGCTCTTTTTCTATTTAGACTTCACGAGCTTCAAAAAAAGTTCATAATTTTGGAAAGAGGTCAAATTCAATTAAAAGGAATCCTAATGCACCGGTTGTCAGACGAGGTTGGCTTTATAAACAGGTATTTTTTTTTTCTATTTGATATGAAACAAAAGACAGAATTAGAAGGAACCTTTTAAACTGAATGTACCTAAGACAATTCTATAAAATCATAAAATTAAGAAGTAACTATGGAGAAGCCATGCAGGTTATTTGACTGCTTGTTACCCCTGAAGAATATCAAGGGAACAGTGAAGACAGAAAAAGGAGTGGACATTACTTACAACAGAGATTGTGTGTTTGTTATGGGTATTTCTAGATTTAAAATTAAATATATGCTGTATGAAAATGTTAGAAATAGCATGGTAAAAGTATCCTGACAGAAATATTTTTAAAATGTCAAAATTGAAATAACTAAATATTAATACAAGGGTATTTTTCTATTGATATAAAAATTGTTAGAGAAATATACAGTTGTATATTTCCCCCCTTTATACAGAAATTTTACAATAATTTCAGATTTTTCTGAGTTTTTTCATATTTTTGATTCTATAATATGAGATTATTCTTTCTTCCTCTTATGTTTTATGGTTATTTTTTTTTTCTTTTCTTTTTAATTTGCTCGTACAGGGTTTACTCTCAGGCGTCCTGATAAGTTGGGGTTTATATTGTTGCACTGACTGGGGAACTTGCTATCTCAGTTCTTTTGGAACTTTATTAGTTTTGGAATTAGTAAAGATGTATGTACATTACTTCCTTGGATTTTGACATCATTTCGATTACATAGAGGCTATTTACTTCCCAGTTTGCAGCTAGGTTTCAGATAAGTGACTGGTAGATAACTGAGGCGACATCCTCAATCTTCAAGGCTTTTTTCTTTCTCTCTGATTCTACATACGTACAGATGATACAAAGCAAGTTAAATATTAGTTCATTGGTGTCAGTTTATTCTGTTAAATATTGCTAATTGCTTTCAGGTGACCTAATGATATTTATTAAGAGTCATAATTTTTATTGAAAGATCATTGACTATATTTTAACCACCTGATATTTAGGCTTTCCAGGCTAAAAGGTTTTTGCACATTTAGTTTCTTTTTTTTTTTTTTTTTTTTTTCTTGTGAGACAGGATCTTACTCTGTCACCTGCCGAGACTGGAGGGCAGCGGTGTGATCTCAGCTCACCGCAACCTCCGCCTCCCAGGCTCAAGCAATTCTCCTGCCTCAGCTTCACAAGTAGCTAGGATTACAGGCATGTGCCACTACTGCCCAGCTAATTTTTTTATTTTTAGTAGAGACGGGTTTTCACCACCTTGGCCAGGATGGCCTTGAATTCCTTTCCTCAAATGATCCACCCACCTTGGCATCTCAAAGTGCTGGGATTACAGGCGTGAGCCACCACACCCAGCCCAGTTTCTAATAGAAAATTTTCTCCGTATTTTCCAGCTAGTCTTTCTAATAAGTCCAAATTATGATCAGCTATTTCAGTGCAAAACTGAGCCTAATAGCCTAATGGCATTCCTTATTTAAAATAGCTCTTGTTCTTATTTCTTGATCTCTTGGTTAATTTAGCACTGCAAAAGTATTACCAAGTAGCTTCTCTAACAAGTGTTTATTTTGGGCCGAGTACAGTGGTTCACGCCTGTAATCCCAGCACTTTGGGAGGCTGAGGCAGGAGAATCACTTGAGCCCAGGAGTTCAAGACCAGCTTGGGCAACATAGTGAGACCTCATCTCTACTTAAAAAAGATTAACCTGGTGCTGTGCACCTGTAGTCCCAGCTACTCCAGAGGCTGAGGTGGGAGGATTGCTTGAGCCCAGGATTTGAGCTTGCAGTGAGGTATGATCATGCCACTGCACTCCAGCCTGGGTGACAGAGCAAGACCCTGTCTCCAAAAAAAAAAGTGTTTATTTTGTAATATGTGTGTGACACATATTTGTTTACAGTGTCCCTTATCCGTACTAAAGAAAGAATATAATTAAGTAATTAAAGATGGCTGGGTGTGGTGGCTCACATCTGTTATTCCAACACTTTGGGAGGCCAAGGTGGGTGGATCACCTTAGGACAGGAGTTCAAGACCAGCCTGGCCAACGTGGAGAAACCCTGTCTCTACCAAAAATACAAAAATTAGCCAGCTGTGGTGGTGCATGACTGTAATCCTAGCTACTCGGGAGGCTGAGGTACGAGAATCACTTGAACCCAGGAAGCAGAGGTTGCAGTGAGCTGAGATTGTAGCACTACACACCATCCTGGGTGACAGTGTGAGACTGTCTCGGGAAAAAAAAAAAAAATTGAAGATATCATTTGCCATTTAATTTTTTCTTTTTTTTTTTTTGGTCTCTTTTTTGGTATAGCTGTCAATTTTAAGGCCAAATCTTTTATTTTGAAAGATTTTACCCATGTTAATTTCTATAATTCTAAAGTCATTACTCACAGCTAGAAATAAATTTAGAAATAATCAATGCACATCCAAACTGGCCTCTCTTTTTTCTTTTTTTTTTTTTTTTTTTTGGTATTTGTTTAATTTTTGCTTCCAAGTTTGCTACATTGCATATGGGAAAGTAATTTTTATTAAAATTCTGATTTTGTTTGAGCCTGATATTTTAATGAACTAAATTACTTAGAAATAGCTGCCAAATAGTCTCTTTTTTGCATGATAAGCAAATCCCAAACTATAGAGGTAAGAAGAAAAATGTTTATGAAACGTATTTGTATATTAAGGTTTCTTTATTCACAGTCATTTTAAATCACATTACCTTTGGAATAATTTCAATCCACATATTTTTCTTCTTGTTGAAGATTAACATATTTATTAAATCTGGTTTACCAGAATGCATGCACTGCTGCATGGTTACATTATTCTCATCCTAGCAGATGTTTGTGTTGAGAAGAGTGAATTCCATATTGCTTACAAATACGAAGCCAAATCAAATTGCCTTAATATATTCCTTTTGCATGATGGTATTTTCGGAGACCAGTCTAGTTGGGAATATCTTAAGGCCCTAGAAAACTACCTCCAAATTTTTAATTGGCCTTTTAGTTAGGTTATATTACACATGTATCAAACATACCTTGTTTTAAAAGTTTAAATAAATGCACAAGGCCAGGAACAGTGGCTCAAGCCTGTAATCCCAGCACTTTGGGAGGCCAAGGCAGGTGGATCACCCCAGTCAGGAGTTAGAGACCAGCCTGACCAACATGGTAAAACCCTGTCTCTACTAAAAATACAAAAAAAATTAACCTGTCATGGTGGCAGACGCATGTAACCCCAGCTACTCTGGAGGCTGAGACAGGAGAATCGCTTGAACCCGGGAGGCAGAGGTTGCAGTGAGCTGAGATTGCGCCATTGCACTCCAGCCTGGGCAACAAGAGCGAAACTCCATCTCAAAAAAATAAAAATAAATAAATAAATAAATAAATGCACATGTGAGTTTTTATTGTTTGAGAAATAATCCTTAAATATGCTGATTTAATCTAGGACAGTACTGGCATGAAATTGTGGAAGAAACGCTGGTTTGTGCTTTCTGACCTTTGCCTCTTTTATTATAGAGGTAAGTTTACCCTACTATCTTAGTGTATTATTTTGTAATTGATATGTAATATAAGTATCAGATACTTTAAAAAAAAATAAGTACTGTAACTCTGTGTGCTATTTTATTATCAGCAAATAGTATCAAACAGATTTTTTCTTCTTTGACGTATCATTCTTAGTCTTGGGGTCATGGTAGAGTAAATATGGTGCCTCAGACCGTGTTTGGTCTGAGTTTTGGTTCAGCTTCCCTAATCTTTGCTCTATAATGCTGCTCTTTAATTCGGTGCTTAATAGATACAATCCTTAGTTTGAGGAGGTTCTTTTCACATGTCAGTTTTGTCAGATCTAGCTTATGGGTCCTTCAAGCACCCAATTCTGCTCCCCAGCAAATGATATTAGAATATTAGGGACTACTATCATGTAATGGCAAATGAAAAAAGTGAAATACAAATTTCATTTTGAACTTTTTTTTTGACCAAACACTGATAGCCTTTCTCTGGTTAGTAAATTATTAATTCAGTTTTAAATAAAAATCCAGAGATGTTTCATATGCCACATGGATCTCTTAGATACTACAAGATACTACAAAGTTGTTACCTGCCAATGAAAGGCATACCTAGGGGGCACTCTCCAGAAAAATCTGCCTCAGCTATAGTATAAAATCATGAATCTGGATAATCTCTCTTTCTTCTCTACTTTAAACTTTGGTTGTAAACCATCATGAAAGAATTAGATTGTCAACCCATAATTAATAATTTATGACTTTTCTCGAGAAGTATAACTTATGAGATATAATAGAGTTTTAGAACTGATTAGCAGTTTTTACATTTTTTGACTGCCCTAAGACCAGTAGCAAAATTTATAGTTGTGTATTGAAGCATTATAATACGTTAACCTTCAAAATTTGGAATTACTAGAATTGTTTCCATCTGCAAACTGTAGTTGAGAATTACTGCTGAGTCAGAATTAACCAACCCTATAAAACTGCATTTTGTCATAGAGATGTTCCTTAGCCTGCAATTGTGGTATTGTCTTTAGTTAAATGCTAAGCTTACTCTACAATTTTCCTTAGGGGTTTTCTTACTCTTTCAGAAAGTTAGGAGTTGTATTTCAGGCATTATCCTTAAGCTTATAATTTCTCTTTTCATCTCTTTTTCAGTATATTTATGGACTGCTTATAACAAGAAATGTTTATTATTTCTAATATTTTAAATTTCTAATACAAAAATTTGTTGGGGGTTTTTTTGTTTTGTTTTGTTTTGTTTTTGAGACAGAGTCTTGCTCTGTTGCCCAGGCTGGAGTGCAGTGGTGCAATCTTGGCTCACTGCAACCTCCGCCTCCCAGTTTCAGGTGATTCTTGTCCCTCAGCCTCCCAGGTAGCTGGGTTTACAGGTGCGCGCCACCACACTCAGCTAATTTTTTGTGTGTATTTTTAGTAGAGACGGGGTTTCACCATGTTGTCCAGGCTGGTCTCAAACTCCTGACCTTAAATGATCCACCCACCTCAGCCTCCCAAAGTGCTGGGATTACAGGTGTGAGCCACCATGCCCAGCCAAGAATTTATTGATGTTAATTTGCAACAAAAACCACTGAATTCCTTGTAATTTGCTATTGTTGTTGCTCAGGGAAAGGTGGGACTCATCACTTTTACTATAATAGGAAAGCTTTTGATCATATTTGAAAAATGTAAAAGTGAATCAGAAGCCATGCTGATGGATATAAAGATGAGAACAGTAGACACTGGGGAGCACAAGAGAGGGGAGGGCTGACCATAGTACCAGCTGGGTACTGTGCTATCTGGGAGACTGATTCATTTGTACTCCAGACCTCAGCATCACGCAATTTACCTTTGTAACAAATCCACATGTGTACCCCTGAACCTATAATAGAAGTTGGAAAAAAAAAAAAACAAGCCATGCTGAGTCTGAGATTCCTTATTATTAACCACCTGCATTTTATATGCAATGTATTTATTAATTTTAGTAGTTTCCCAGACAGGAGGAATATAAAAAAGAAGAAACTGTAGAAACAAGAAAAATACCATTTAACTCATTTCAGATGACTGCTCTGCAGATTGTTGGAAAGAAGTATATGATATTATACATTTTTACTATTTTATCAATAAGAAATGTTAGGTTTTAAGTTGAAATAATCAGATTTCAGTGAGATCATAATAGCCTATATATATTTTTTTGCATATTTACTATTGGTTGAGTACTGTGCTGAGCAAGTTATATAGATGATCTATTTCCTCTAACCCTCACAGCTACCTGATAATGTGGGGAATCTTATGTTCATTGCACACAAGGGGAAACTGATACACAAAGTGCTTACCTCAGGTCTCACAATTTGCAAATGGCACAGTCAGGATTTGAACTCAGGCACTCTGACTCCAGAGCTGACACCGTTAGTTTCTATTCTCTTAATCACGAGTTTTTGCCCCCACTCAGATATCCTCTTCTCTTAAACGCTGAGGGCAGTGGCCCCATTCATTTCTTCTCCATCTCTTAAAGCATCTAGTCTACTGACATACAAAGTGTGTTGTCAGAATTTTTTGGAGATCAGTCCGTGTTTTGCAGATAATGGAAATTAAGACAGAGAAAATAACTGATTTGCTAAAGATATTCCCAAATATCTTTAAAACTAAGTAGAAATGGGGAATCTCAAATGTCACTTGAATCCAGTAAAATGTTGAGATTCTTACGGCTCTTGTCCCAGGTCTTGTTCCCTAGGCAGCAAATTCTGTGATGGAGATTAACATGTAGAAAGCTTTTTGGAGAATGTTGTTCTTGGAACCATCAGCTGTGGCAAAGTGAAAGAAGGATATGGCAGAGATAAAAGAAAATGGGCTGCCATGCAGTCTCAGAAAAGCCTCGGCTGACCCCATGGAGAGTTCTTTCATTCTACAAACATTACTGAGTACTTACTCTGTCAGTCTATGAGGCTCTCTAGGTAATAGAAACTAGGACAGTGCTTCGGTCAGGCTTGATACAGAACTAAACAGAAGAATGTCATGATTAGAAGCAGTTTAAGAAGCTGAAGAACTCAGGATAGTCATTTGATAGAAGATGAAGATTTTTTACACGCACTGTCTTTGATTTTATATAATAATGGCAATATTTATTTAATGTTTCACTCTCTGTGCTGAGTTTTTTACGTGTATTAACTCATTTAACCCTCATAACGATCTTTTGAGGTAAGTCCTATTACCCTCAATTTTATAGGTGATAAAACAGATACTAAGCATCAATAACTTGGCTAGGATTTCACAGCTAGTTATTGTTAGGCAGGAAAACAACCTCACGTAATCTAGGGAAATCACCCTGTGCTTTAGTGCCTCTGTCTATTGTGAAGCAACTTTAGGAAAGATTATTTTATTATGGGACATAGAAGGATGTATTATCTGGTTAAAATGATTTTTTAATAAAGATGACTTCATGTGCTGTTTCTGACTATACCCTTTATATAAACATAAAACATAAAATTGGATTCAAAATTAGGGTTTGACTTATTCTTTTAAATTGTCACATTCTCTGTAATTCATGACTGCTTTCCAACTCCTTTTAACCTTTTGGACTAAATCTGTACTTCCATTCATCCTTTTACGCATTAGTGAATCGTACCTGAATGAGCACAGAATAGTAAAAACAAAATTTTGTTCCATTGCTATGAGAAAAGCTATTGAAAAAAGCCTCCTTTTAATGTAACTTTTTCCCTTCTGGATGTTTCACCAGATACTCTGAAAATGAGGGTGAAATAAATAAAATTGCTTGTTAAGTTTTTGATAATTAGGAAAAAGAAAAAGAAATCACACACAGCAAGCATAATAAAAAGAATTATTTCCCTTTTATGATTTCTCATTGGTGAGTTTATTAGCCTGATGACACCGCTTTATTAACTTGTCTTATAGGTCTATAACAATGAAGTACATATTTCAAGTTTCATAAACATCTCTGCCCCCAAGCAGCAAGTTAATAATATGAATCTATACTGTGTCAAGATTAATGTTTATCATTTTCCTAGGTATATTTTATGTGCTTGCCTTGTAGGCCTGTAATTTAGTCACACTATTGTATATCAGAATGATTAGTAAAAGCAAACCTTCAAAGTTAAATGTTTTAAAAAGCATATAATTTATATAGCATAGTTCAACTGTGTATTCACATGTGTCTTCATTTATTCAACAAATTTTTTTGAGCAACTACCACTGTCATTCTAAGTGTCTTTGTAGAATTTACATTCTAGCATGGAGAAAAAGATAGTAAGCAAATAAACAGCTAAAACATATAGTATGGCGGAGGTATTGAGAGTAGGCAATGGTAACATTCCGAAAGGAGAACAGAGAAAACGTTAAATAAATAGCATTTTAAAATACAGTAGTCAAGGAAAGCCTCATTGGTGAGACCTTTGAGCAAAGCCTGAAGGATGTAACCAAGAAGGCCATGTATTTGTCTGAGGATAGAATGGTTGGGCATTTAAATCCTATCAGAGATGTGGGTGGATTAATGCCGTTACTTACATGCCAGTATATTTTTCAGTGAATGACACGTAAAGGGGCTTTGTAGAATGCAGTATATATACCAAAGTATAAATTATTGTGCTATTTGATGTTTTCATTTAAAACCTTATAAAGGCCTGCCTAAACATGAATATAGTTCATTTATATACAAGAACCTTTTGATTTGGCAAAAATAGATCTTGAAAAACTTTGCTTCATGAGAACATTTAAAATTCTAATCAGATGTTAAATTATCTCTTAGATGAGAAAGAAGAGGGTATCCTGGGAAGCATACTGTTACCTAGTTTTCAAATAGCTTTGCTTACCTCTGAAGATCACATTAATCGCAAATATGCTTTTAAGGTAAGGAAATAATACAGTTTTTAATTCTGTGTTCAAAACTTGCGTTGGTTAAAAATGGATATTGAGCCATAGATTATTACAAAAAAGCTATCTTATAATGATTTTTATATTTAAAGTATATTAATTAATGGTCTTCTGGTTGTATAGAAGAATGTCCCTCTAATTAGGAAGCACATGCTAAAATATTTAGGGGTCAAGTGTCTTCATGTCTGTGCTTTGAGATGGTTCTAGATAAAATGAACATGTCGGAATGCTAATAATTGATGAATATAATTATGGATGTCCTGGTGATTATTATACATTTTTTCAAGGTTACTGTATGTTTGAATTTTTTAATAGTAAATTTGGGGTCTGGGCACAGTGGCGGTAATTCCAGCACTTTCGGAGACCAAGATGGGAGGATCACTTGAGTCCAGGAGTCGAGCCTGGGGAATATAGTGAGACCCTGTCTCTAAAACAAAACAAAACAAAACAAACATACTAGCCGGGCATTGTGGCTAGTCCCAGCTACTTGGGAGGCCGAGGTGAAAGGATCACTTGGGCCTGGGAGGTCAAGGCTGTAATGAGACATGATCACGCCACTGCAGTCCAGCCTGGGCAACACAGTAAGACCCTGTCTCAAAAAAAAATTATTAATAGGGTGGGCACAGTGGCTCATGCCTGTCTTCCTAGCTCTTTAGGAGGCCGACTCGGACAGAGAGCTTGAACCCAGGAGTTCAAGACCAGCCTGGCCAACATGGTAAAACCCCGACTCTACTAAAATTACAAAAATTAGCCAGGTGTGGTGGTGTGTGCCTGTAGTCCCAGCTACACAAAAGGCTCAGGTGGGAGGATCACTTGAGCCCTGGAGGCAGAGGTTGCAGTGAGCCAAGATTGTACCACTGTACTCCAGCCTAGGTGACAGAGTGAGACTCTGTATTAATAATTATTAATAATAAATTTGGAGGAAGAGTACTATAAGAGACAACAGTGTTTTTTAATAAAGGTACATATATGTACCTTTACTGAAAAACTTAGAGAATAATTGCAAAGATGTTCTTGGGTCTAAGTACATCATGATCATCAGGTCCTTTACAGAGAACACTGAAGTCGAGATGTGAAATCTGCTGTTATTAAATCCAAGCAGACCTGAGATCCCCTTCCTTGATTAATAGTACCCCCCAATCTTTGTGGTATTACTGGTCTGTGGATCACTCTCAAGTAAGAGGTCTTCAATGCTATTTTTGGAGATTTTTGTTTTCAAAAATCCTTCTGCATTCTTTGCTTTATGATTATGGCTAAAATAAATTTCAGAGGTCACCTAGTTTTTCAGTCTCTTTTAGAGTAAGAACTATAAGGTTCTTGCAGAAATTTCATTTTAAGGGAAAAGAGGGGGGAAATGCTGCTGGTTAACAATGAAAATGTTTGTACCATTATAAAATTGATTCAATTTTAAATTCCCACCACTTTTAAAGAATACTAAGGACTTCAGCTGATTTACAACTTTTGCTAATTAATATGTTACATGAGCAGGCCAGGCACAGTGGCTCGCGCCTGTAATCTCAGCACTTTGGGAGGCCGAGGCAGGTCAGGATCAGCTGAGGTCAGGAGTTTGAGACCAGCCTGGCCAACATGGTGAAACCTCGTCTCTACTAAAAATACAAAAATTAACCAGACATTGTGGCGCTTGCCTATAGTCCTTACTACTGGGGAGGCTGAGGTGGGAGAATCACTTGAACCTGGGAGGCGGAGGTTGCAGTAAGCCGAGATTATGCCACTGCACTCCAGCCTGGGCGACAGAGCAAGACTCCCTCCCTCCCTCCCCCCACCCCCCCCAAAAAAATAGCCAGGCATGGTGGCTCATGCCTGTAATCCCAGCACTTTGGGAAGCTGAGGCGGGCAGATCACCTGAGGTCAGGAGTTCAAGACCAGCTTGACCAACATGGAAAAACCCCATCTCTACTAAAAATACACAATTAGCCAGGTATGGTGGCACATGCCTGTAATCCCAGCTACTTGGGAGGCTGAGGCAGGAAAATCGCTTGAACCTGGGAGGCGGAGGTTGCAGTGAGCCGAGATCTTGCCATTGCACTCCAGCCTGGGCAACAAAAGCGAAACTCTGGCTCAAAGAAAAAGAAAATTGTTACATGAGCTATGGAGAAAAAGAACAGGAAAGGTATAGTGGTGAGGTTAAGGGGTTGGGTGATGGACGGCCTCAATGAGAAGGTAATGTAACTTGAGCGAAGACCTAAGGGTAAGAGGGGAGTATCTTCATATTTAAATTAACTTTATCAAAATAAACTTTATCAACAGTATAAACCAGAGAAACATAATTAAATATTTTATGATGTTATAACAAAAGTTAACACTTGGAAAATTTAAAATTATAACTTTATGAAGCACACATGTAGAGGTGCATGATATTAGCACTATTATTAGGCCATGAATTTAAATTTTTTTGTTGCCTGTCAATTTAGCAAATGTTTATCAATTTATGCTATTTGTAGGACTTTTTTCTGCGTTTTTAGACTCTTAAAAAATACTACAATGTTAAAATAGCAATAAAAGTGACCATGCATGTTAAGTATATTTTCTCTGCAATTATTTGGTTCAGTTTTAATTTTATCTGTAACAATAATAGTAATTGCTGTTTCACTTTCTCTCTTCTGCGGTATTGTTTCCTCTGAATGTATGAGCTGCTTTACTCCTAAGTTTGCTGACATTGATGCAAATGCTTATCAGAACGGTAAGTAGAAACTTTATAGACAATTATTGAACACAAGCATGGAACGTAAAGCTAGACTGGGTATTTTGACATCATCTAGTAAATATTTCCATTTGACTGATGGCGAGCATGGGTGGGGATTCTTAGTGTCTTGAGTCATGGCTAGAACTGGATCGTCTTGACACCAGCCCAGTGTTCCTTACATTGATCACAAATATGGGCAGTGGTCTTTATTTTTCCAAAACCCCACTCAGGGAGTCCAGTAACACTTTGTAGGTGGTTTTAATTATCTTAACATAGAACATTTGAGTAGTTTATTAAGGAACAGCTCAAAAAGAAAACACCATTTCGGATCATTTATAAATCTTTTGTGTTTGGGTGTAGATATCTATAAAGGATTCTATAAAATACAGCAGTGCCTTTTGAGGCCTAAAGAAATTGCTAACGCAGGAGGGAAATGCCATAACATGTACATTTCTATTAATTTTGTTGCTGGTTGCTGGGAATATTCTTGAATAAAAAATATTTATTCAAGAATAAATATTCTTATTCTGGGCGTGGTGGCTCACACCTCTAATCCCAGCCCTTTGGGAGGCTGAGGCAGGCAGATCACTTGAGGTCAGAAGTTCGAGACCAGCCTGGCCAACATGGCAAAACCCCATCTCTACTAAAATACAAAAATTAGTTGGGCATGGTGGCGCATGCCTGTAATCCCAGCTAGTCGGGAATGCTGAGGCAGGAGAATCGCTTGAACCAGGGAGGCAGATGTTGCAGTGAGCCAAGATCGCTCCACTGCACTCCAGCCTGGGCAACAGAGTGAGACTCTGTCTCAAAAAAAAAAATAAAGGTGTGAATTGCAGTAAATGGAAATTGCTAGAAATGTGGAGATGGAAGAGGCACCACTAAGTACTTCATTCTCACCTCCTTTCCTTTCCATGCACTTTTTCTTTTTTTTTTTTAATTTTAGAGTGTGCACACAACTAAAAGAGAGGGTAAAATTAGGGGAAAAAATTAATATATATTTTTCAAGTTAATAGTTATATTTTTTCTTGATTGATTTCCATATCTCATATAAAAGATAAGTCTATTTTCTCTGAAATTTGATAGCAATGTTCTATATCAGGAGTCACTTATCTTTTTTTCTTTTTCTTTTACAGAATCCTATATTTTTATTTAAAATGATCGCGTCATTTTCAATCAGGCAGCCCATCCAAACATGCGGACCTATTATTTCTGCACTGATACAGGAAAGGAAATGGAGTTGTGGATGAAAGCCATGTTAGATGCTGCCCTAGTACAGACAGAACCTGTGAAAAGGTAAAGGCTTGTAGAAAAAATGGTGATTTCCACTTCCATTTTATTCCATGCCTTGCAAGTATTTCACTGTCATAGTACATATCATTTTAATAGTCATGGTATGAAATCATTTTTTCCTAAGAAAGCAAGGATCAATTCCTGTTCTGAATTAAATTAATACACATTTTGTTAGTTTGCAATACCACCTACATTTTTATTCCACTTTTCTTCTTTTTCTTCTTTATTCATTTTCACCTATCAGTGTACTGGGGTGAATCCAGAATCCTAACATTCAAACTGAATGTTCTTTCTTCTTACAGAATTACCTTTAATTTCCGGTGAGTACGTTTTTAATTGTTACCTTAAAGCTACACAGATTTTTATCCTTTCAGATAGTGAATTTAAGATTCTAAATCTTAGAAGAGAGTTTATTTTTATGAAGTTAATTTGTGTTTTTCTATAATAGTGTGTTGATGTTTCTAAAGTGTAATGAATTACAGTAAGAAACTTTGAAAGTTTCATTTTTTCAACATTTCTGATTAATTTTTATTGTTTTTGTAATGAATATCTCCAGAAAATAGTTCATCAAGCATTTAGATTGTTTCCAAATAAATCCACTTCTTGGTGAATTGTACCTTTTTTATATTGAAACTCTACTACTCAGATTCCTTGATAATATAGATAAGTGCTGTTAAAATTGACCTATGTGTTTTTCCCTGCTTGAAGATACGAATCATTTTAATATTCTTCAGTATAGCTAGTTAGAGGAAATCTGATTCTCAGACTACATAAATACAAGTAGTATAATGTGCTTTTTAAAAATATATATATTCCTGTAATTTGAAGAAAAAATAATGATGCAAGTTAATTTTTCTTCCAGTCAGTGACAGCTGAGCACGTATCTTATGTAAGAAAGATGCTAATGTGCAAGTTTAGCCTTTTTTCCCTCTTCTCAGGAAATTAGGGATTGTTACAGTATACATCTAGTCCTTTGTTTTTCTTATTCTAGTGTGCATTTTAATAAAGTCTTGGCTTTTTGGCTAAAAGACTTAGGTTGATGCTGTGTTTTTGTGCTATTTTTGTAAATATCAAGTCTAAATCAAGTTACTCAATCACTAGTAATTAGAGCTGGGGAAAAACTGAAAAGAAAAGAGGGTCTAGGATATAGCTCTAGGACATCTATTTTTAAGAAAAACCGTTTTTGCCACATGCATATCCCAGGATGAGAGCAGATAGAAGGAAAATCTATTTTTGGAATTGCATGTGTAAAAATTACCTGAGTAGAATAAAGATGAGGTGGTTAGCACTGATAACAAGAGAAAATGTGTAGGTGAAGAGAATTCATTTAAAATCTTCAGGCTGAGCGTGGTGGCTCACGCCTGTAATTCTAGCATTTTGGGAGGTTGAGGGATCACTTGAGCCCAGGATTTTGAGATCAGCCTGGGCAACATGATGAAACACCATCTGCACCAAAAATACAAAAATTAGCTGGGCATAGTACCACACTCTTGTAGTCCCTGCTACTCAGGAGGCTGAAGCATGAGGATCACTTGAATCAGGAGGTTGAGGCTGCTGTGAGCTGTGACTGTGCCACTGCACTCCAGCCTAGACAACAGAGTGAGACCCTGTCAAAAAAAAATCAGAATAAAAAGAAAACTTTAATACTTTCAACTTCAAAGCAAAATTTTTAGGGAATTGTTTAGAATACAGAAATCTGTATAATAATTAAAATGTTTATGTCCAAATAATTTCAATATTGTATATTATACTTTTCTCAGAATTTCAGCATGTTTCTACTTTATTTTATTAAATTTACCACTCTAAAAACTAATAATTACTCATAATTTGGGATGATAAAGATGACAATTATTTGGCTTGGCTTTTGGCAACCTGATAGTTCACTAGTTATGTGCTTATACAATTTTCAGCCATCTTTGTTAGTGTAATCTACTCAGATAAGATTTATTAATACCACCTGTGTGCCCAGCTAGCTTAGCGTCTGTTATCCTGTAGAAATTATGTGTTTTCTTCTACTCCTAGTTGTTGGCATTTTTATCCCACCCTATTAGATTTAGTCATTCAAAGGGAAAATAAGTATAGAAAGATTTTGTTTGCTTGGTTTTAAGCTAATGCACTCATTTTGCTGTATGGCTCAAATATTTAAAATATGTATCAGAGTGTATCACTCTAATACAACATCCAGTTTTTAACTTGAGAGTTCATTTTCCCTAACTTTTCACCTGTTCACTATAATGTCATAGTCTCCTAGTGTGCAGATCATTGATGGCCAAAAGAAAAAAAAATCTAAGTATAATATGGATTCTCTGAATAATTTTCATCTCTAAGCCCATTATCATTTTATATATCTCAGTGTATTTTCTGCAATAACTTAAATGTCACTTTTTAAAATTAGATCACAAGTTTTATATTATTTATGGTACCTTAGCATACTTTTCTGAGTCAGCTTTGTTCCATTTAGAGAAAAGTCATCATATGTGTCTTTTTGACTACTTTTTCAATGATAAATCTTGGGGAAAAAGAAAAAAAAATCGACCACAGTTTTAATTTAAAATAATAGCTGTAAGCTGAGCACGGTGGATCACGCTTGTAACCCCAACAATTTAGGAGGCCAAGGTGGGCGGATTGCTTGAGCCCGGGAGTTCAAGACCAACCTAGGTGACCAGTGAGACCCCATCTCTAAAAAAATTTAAAAATTAGCTAGGTGTGGTGGCATGTACCTATAGTCCCAGCTGCTCGGGAGGCTGAGAGGGAAGGATCACTTGAGCCCAGAAAGTTGAGGTTGCAGTGAGCCAAGTTCACGTCACTGCACTCCCCCCTGGGTTATAGAGCAAGAGACCTTATCTCAAATAATAATGATAATAATCATGATGACAGTAATAATAATAGCTTTACATAGACTACAGTAAATATGTTTTTAAAATCTTTTCAGTTATTTTATGTTTAATGTTAAAATTCTTACCCTCCCAAATAGCAAGGGATACATGTGCTTTTAGTGTAAATGTTCTCTGCCTTCTTTGTTGTTCTTCTTGTTTTGAGATGGGAGTCTCGCTCTGTCGCCCAGGCTGGAGTGCAGTGGCACGATCTCAGCTCACTCCAACCTCTCCTCCCAGGTTCAAGCAATTCTCCTGCCTCAGCCTCCCGAGTAGGTGGGATTATAGATGCCCACCACCAAGCCCAGCTAATTTTTTTTTTTATTTTTTGTAGAGAAGGGGTCTCACCATTTTCGCCTGGCTGGTCTCAAACACCTGATCTCAGGTGATCCACCCACCTTGGCCTCCCAAAGTGCTGGGATTACAGGCATGAGCGGCCACACCTGGCCAACTTCTATTTTTCAAGAGAAAGAAGCACATAGTCTATCTTAGTAAATTTTCCCAATGTCTAATATTGCCTCCAATCTAGAAGCTATGGTTTATATCTAACCTAAATGTATGGATGGTTCATAACTTTACTCCAAGAAAAAGTCACCTTTTTTTTTTTTAATTGTTTTCCTTGGTGACCATATTCCAAACCTTCTAGATATCTTCATCCATAGTTGATTACAGATATATGTATATAGATCTACATCTTTTCCGCACATCATAAACATTGGCAGCATTACCACACCTAGTTTCTGATAGAAGCATTTTTATTTATTGGAATATGGAGGGTTGGCTGGCTCCTGAGAGGCCTCCTAGAGTGGCATGATCTTGGCAGTTTCGTGCAGGTTCAGACACTCAGGTTGATCTTTTCAGAGTCTGGAAGTGATTAGGCTCAGGGAAAGAACTAGATATGGCAGCTAGAATAGTGAGCAGTACAACTGTCAAGTGACCTAGACACATGCTGTTAACTAGCTCATTCTTTCAGTGGCCAGATGGACATGGGATGCCAGATTCTAACCCAAGATTGCTTGATGTGATGGAATTATAATGGTAATAAGGTCTGTGCCAGCCACTCATTAACTCATCTGATTCTCACAAGAACGCTCTGATCTTGGTGGCACGATCATACCCATTTACCAAAGAGGAAGCATAGGCACTTTAAGTGTTCTGTACTTTGCCTGAAGACACAGCTAGTAAGAACAGAGTTGTAAGCCGGACATGTGCAGTCAGACTCCAAGAGCTCTAAAATCATACTGAGTTCCTCTTGAATACAAACAAAAGGAGTTAATCATATGGTTCAGATCTTTGATAGCATCAGACTATGATTTCCTGTTGCAGCCATTTCCACAACCAGACTCATGTTTGTCTCATGAGTCAACAAGGAGCTAACCTTGGCTGGGAGCCATGTTGCTCCTTTCAAGGGACTATCTACTGTGGTCCTTGAAGTGTAGATTTTGTGGTTTAACTGTCATAAGGCAATCTTAATTTGCTTTATTTTCAGATTCCTAATGGTGGGAGCACACATCACTTTTTACCCTCTAGTTCTTTATGTTTTCTTTTTCCCCCTTTCTGTTTATACATTCTGGTGTTGTGCTTGAATGTTAATATCACAGCATTGGGTATTTGTGTAGACTTGTGACCCTTTCCAGTCCCCTTGCCCCCACCCCCGTAAAGTATAATTTTTCCTAGATTGAATCCCAGAAGTAACATGTGCATTATTTCATCTGATTTACTATGATTTTCTTCTCTGATTTCAGAGTGGACAAGATTACATCTGAAAATGCACCAACTAAAGAAACCAATAACATTCCCAACCATAGAGTGCTAATTAAACCAGAGATCCAAAACAATCAAAAAAACAAGGAAATGAGCAAAATTGAAGAAAAAAAGGCATTAGAAGCTGAAAAATACGGATTTCAGAAGGATGGTCAAGATAGACCCTTAACAAAAATTAATAGTGTAAAGCTGAATTCTCTGCCATCTGAATATGAGAGTGGGTCAGCATGCCCTGCTCAGACTGCACACTACAGACCAATCAACTTGAGTAGTTCAGAGAACAAAATAGTCAATGTTAGCCTGGCAGATCTTAGAGGTGGAAATCGCCCCAATACAGGGCCCTTATACACAGAGGCTGATCGAGTCATACAGAGAACAAATTCAATGCAGCAGTTGGAACAGTGGATTAAAATCCAGAAGGGAAGGGGTCATGAAGAAGAAACCAGGGGGTAAGTGTCTATCTTGTCATTATGAACCCAGGTTTTTTTGATGCTGTGTTGGTGGAGATTGGTTTCTGAGCTACTGATTAAAATACTGGTTTAAATTGTGTTTTTGTGTTTTAGCTGTTATAGCTTCATTACTACATCTTTGGTTTATGATGATCAGATATAAGTATTTATTCTCTGTCTCTTATGTTCTGTCACCCAACTTTGCTTGTGGCAAGGAGTCATCCTACCTGGCCAAGCTCAAGGAAAGGCTTGGGTTACAGGTAGAGATCGAGTTTATTTGGGAGAGGGAGGGAGCAAGCCCTGTCCTCTCAACCCACCCCTGTCTTGTCCCCTGCCATTATCACCTCTTCTCTGACTGTCCTCCATTACCAGTTTCTGCAGGTTGGTACAATGCAAGGATCTCCTGAGACAAGTAATATGGAGGCAGCAAAGGCCTACTGCTCTCTAATTCCCAGTCGTATTATTGGGCTTTCTTTAAATCAGAATGCACATAACTATTAAATTCGAGGCCAGGCACAGTTTTTCGTGCTTGTAATCCCAGCACTTTGGGAGGCCAAAGCAGGAGAATCATTTGATGCCAGGAGTTTGGGACCAGCCTGGGCAACCTAGCAAGACCCCATCTCTGTAAAAAAATGTTTAAAAATTAGCCAAGCATAGTGGTGCATGCCTGTAGTACCAACTACTTGGGGGAAGTTGAAGTGGGAGGATTGCTTGAGCCCAGGAGTTGGGAGCTGCAGTGAGCTATGACCGCCAGTGCACTCCAGCCTGGCAGCACAGTGAGAACCCAACTCTAAAAAAATAAAAAGTAAATGTATTTATATGAGCATTTATTCATTTTTGCATGCACTTTTTCTTAGTATATTTACTGTGCAACTACTATATGCTAATTGTGGGACCGCAAAGTAAAATAATGAAAAGATACAGTCCAGATACTCACAAAGATAATTCTCTAGTAGAGGAGACAGTTGAATAAGTAGATGCAATTTAGTGTGACAAATACGATGAAGGCAGACCAGGGTGCTGTAGGAACACATTGCGGGACGACCGCACAATCTTAAGGATTCAGAGTCCAGGAAAACCTTTGTAGAGGAAGCAGAACACAAGCAGTGATACGAAGAATAACATGCATATTATGGCTTAGATATGCAAAGCTCCAGGCTTGGTAGAGAACAGAAGAATCAAAAGAAATCCAGTATGACTTGGTTGTAACTGGGGAAACAATGAGTGAAGAACAAGGCTAGAGACATAAGCTAGGAGAGAGATATTCAGATTGGTGTCTCAGAAATCTGGATAATAAATTGGAGAAAGTTCAAAAGTTACTTAAGTGATTGAAGTGAGAAGAGGAAGAGGATGTATTCAGGATATAATTGACAAGTCTAGTTGATTGCTTTGATGTGCTTGATTGCAAACTCGTCTTGCTCAAGATTAAGTCTGGTGCCGGGCAAGGTGGCTTGCGTCTGTAATCCCAGCACTTCGGGAGGCCAAGGCGGGCAGATCAGTTGAGGCCAGGAGTTCGAGACCAGCCTGGCCAAGATGGTGAAACCCCATGTCTACTAAAAATACAAAGATTAGCCAGACATTTTAGCTCTCACCTGTAATCTCAGCTACTGGGGAGGCTGAGGCAGGAGAATCTCTTGAACCTGGAAGGCAGAGGTTGCAGTGAGCCAGGATCGCACCACTGCACTCCAATCTGGAAGTTTCTTGAAGGAAATCAAGAATGACACCCTGCCTTTTTGGCCTGGGCAACTAGGGTGATTTGGTGCCTTTTACTGCAAAGAAAAGATTTGGGAAAAGAGAAGATAGTGGTTGCATGGGTTATGTGAGGTAATGCATATGTTAATTAGCTTGGTTTAGCCATTCCACAATATACATATTTCAAAACATCATGTTGTTCACCATAAATATATATAATCTTATTTGTCAATGTTCTTTAAAAAGGAAACTGGCAAATGCTCAGATTTACCAGTAATCAGGGAATTGCACATTAAAGAAACAATTAGGCATTATTTTTCACTTACCAGATTGACCAAAATCATAAATAAAAGAATTAATTAAGGCACAGATGAATAAAAGTTAGATTACTTAATGTTGGATGGAATGACAGACATGAATAAGCTCATATATTACTAGCAGGAAAATAATACAATTTGATTAGACAGAAAAGAAGCAGGAAGCAGATCTGTGGGGGAAAAAAATGAAACGATGTTTGGAAGTGCTTGGGAAAGTAATCACTTTCAGGAAAATGATAAAAATCCAAATCAGAAGATTGCTGAGTCTCTGCTCACCAAGTTAAATCTTACTTCAAAGAAGAATCACTTTTCCCCAAAAATCATACTTTCTTAAGTTTAAAAGTGTATAGAGAGAGTCAACAGATATCTGGAAATTAGAGGATTTTTAAAAATTGTTAAGTATAAATACTAGTTTTAGGTTCCTTTATGAGTATAATTAATATCAGGAAGGTCTTTCAGTGACTTCTTTCTTTTGGACATAGACCAACAGCTTCTGAAGGCTGGTTTTAGGTTATTTTGAGCTAAGATTTTCTCTGGGTTCCTCCTACATTTTTGGGTTAACTGTTATGCCAGTTTTTATAAATACTGTTATTTAGATGTTCTTTTGAAATGGCTTGAGTCCACTTTGGATCATAAGAAAATATCATCTACATTATGATATAAACTTCATCATAAAAATAGTTGCAGTGTTTTATAATGAAATGATTTTTTATTGGTGGAATGAAACAATTGTAATTCAATATATAAATCATTTTTTAAAAAGCTTTATGAAAGTCTTTTATTGTTAAAGTTCTGATAGGAAGAAAAAGGTTTAATATTTAGTCAAATAGTAGATCCCTGCATCTGTGAACAAAGCTTTAAAGTTTCATTCTGAGTGGCAGGCACTGTTAAGATGCATGGTCCTTAAGCCATTGTTCTGCATGGCAGAATCACAGGGAAAGGGCTTTTATGGTGCTTGACAGGCAGCTGCTGGTCAATGGGGCACTAAATCTGCTGTAGGAGCTTAGAGTGTTCATTTCTTAAGCTTTCAGTTAAAAGTAAATCACACTTTGCTTAATTTGAATTTCTTTGGGGGAAAAAAGTCACTAAAGGGAATTGTAGTTTTGAAAAACAGGTCTCAAAGTGCTAGAAATATATGGGATAAAAATAAATTTGCTTGATAATAATTTAATTTTTAATTAAAATTCCCCAAATGTGGTTCCAAAGATGACAGAAGTGCCTTTTAATGTCATTAATTAGTGAAGCTGACTAAAAATATATATATCCTGCTATTAATGATCATATGATAGTTGACAGTTCAGGTTCAATATACATCTCTATAACAGGGTCCAAGCCAAACATTATGAATACTTCAGAGCGCTTGACAAAAGTGTTTTAGTGTAATTATATTTTTGAACTATAATTTAGATATTAGTTTTTAAGCAATTTTGGGTGTGTTTTAGATTGATAGTGTATGTCCCCTTCCTTACATTTTTCTATGATATAGCTCAGTGCTTAATCTCTAGCTTTTTGCATGTTAAGCCTCCTGTAGTATTTCTTGAATTTATGAATGACCAAATAAACCAAGGTGTGTCAGGGTAAATTGCTTTAGTACTAGGGCAGTCTCTTTGATGGAGTCAGCTTTCCCTAGCTGACATATTTGCAAATAGTCATGGGATTGCCAGCTCTAGATGTTTTCCAGTTTCTGGCTTTCGTATGATAGGAGACGGTGAAGATGGGGAGGAAGACCAAGCAGAAACAAAATAGAAAATACCCGTGGAGGGAAAGCCTCAAGGAATTGAACTCTTTATACTGGTTATATAAGAGCAATTGGGTACCTTTCTCCCTCTCTCCACCCCGAAGGCATTGGATGGTTGGCCTGAATGCAGCGGTTCTTGTCTGGAGACATTTTGTTCAATTTTGAACAACTTCTTTTTGAGTAGAGACATTGAAATCCTGAAGAACAACCACCATGATGAAGGAAATTTAGTTGAGGAGAAATGGTTGAAAGAATTAGAAATATTTAAAATACAAAAAAAGGCATAGATTTTTAGAGCTCTAGAATAAGTTTATGATGAAGTCATCTTCTAGATGAGAAAAGAGGATCCCAGTTTCAGTTGGCCATTGGCTAGATTTTAATAGCATATAAAGGGCTCTCTGGTGTGATAAGATTATATCCTTCCTAATTTTTAATACCTTTTTATTTTTAACTAGGTCATTGTGATAGATAAGTATGGCTTTTTAAAAATAATACTCATATCTTGGCAAAATTTAAAAATAGAGGGATTTTTTTAAAAAATCAAAAAGTTTAGGGATCACTGGCATAGTTAAAAGAGTGCTGCTTTAGAAGGTAGGAGACCTGCATTTTAGTTCTATTTAGCCCACAAGCCCTTTCTGTAACCCCAAGTATGATCTCTTGGACCAGGTGTGGTGGCTCACACCTGTAATCCTAGCACTTTGGGAGGCCAAGGTGGGTAGATCACCTGAGGTCCAGAATTCAAGACCAGCCTGGCCAACATGGTGAAACCCCGTCTCTACTAAAAATACAAAAATTAGCTGGGCGTGGCAGCAGGCACCTGTAATCACAGCTACTTGGGAGGCTGAGGCAGGAGAATCGTTTGAACCTGGGAGACAGGTCCAGTGAGTGGAGATCACGCCACTGCACTCCAGCCTGGACAACAGAGCGAGACTCCATCTCAAAAAAAAAAAATATATATATATATAATATCTTGGTCTTTTCTCCCCTACTCCTCTACCCTGCCCCCAATATTCTGAAAGCCCCAGAATATGTAACTCATCTAAGGTCTAAATACTTAATAGGAAAGCAAGAATCAAAACTTGGCTCTCTTGATTTTTGATCAACCACTTTTCCTGTTTTACTGTTTTCCCACTATATCCCGTCTGGATGCTTTAACCCACAAAGAGAAGGTATATTTAACATGAGATTTTCTCTTATTATAAAGGTAACATAATTTTACTACCCCAATAGACACAAATTATGCAGGCAGTTTATTAATTGGGTGACTCATAGTCCAGAATGCACTCAATTCATCACACCTCATCACAATGAAATCTTTTTTTTGGAGACAGGGCCCTCCCTCTGTTGGCCAGTCTGGAGTACAGTGGCACAATCTCAGCTCACTGCAACCTCTGCCTCCCAGGTTCAAGCAATTCTCCTGCCTCAACCTCCCGAGTAGCTGGGAGTGCAGGAGCATGCTACCACGCCCGAGTAATATTTTCTAGTTTTTGTAGAGACGGGATTTTGCTATGTTGAACTCCTGACCTCAAGTGATCCACCTGCCTTGGCCTCCCAAAGTGCTGGGATTGCAGGGGTGAGCCACTGCACCCAGCCTGAAATCTTTTTGTAACTATAATATATCAGTATTTGTGCATTGTTACTGACAGGTCTTTGGGTCAAAAGAGAGCTCTTATATCCAGATTATCAGGGAAGGATTCCCAGATTATTAAGAGTATGGTCAAATAATTTTCCCATCAAATATTTAATCCCTTCTGGTCCATGTAATTACCAGTATCTCTGACATTTTCACAACCAGTAGGAGCCCATGTAATATAAGGAAAAAGTTGTTAACTAAACATTGAAAGAAGAGATGAGGAAACCTGAGTTTGTGGAGTCCCAACCCTTCCACATACTTGGTTCATTGAATTATGTTGATTTTGATATTAGGATATAAATTTATGCCCATGGAGATGATTGTGTAAGATGAATACTTGTAATTTAATTTTTCTTTTTCTTTTTCTTTTTTTTTTTGGAGACAGAGTGTCTGTCACCCAGGCTAGAGTGCAGTGGCACGATCTCAGCTCACTGCAACCTCCACCTCCCAGGTTTAAGCGATTCTCCTGCCTCAGCCTCTCGAGTAGCTGGAACTACAGGCGTGCATCACCACACCTGGCTGATTTTTGTATTTTTAGTAGAGACAGGGTTTCACCATGTTGGCCAAGCTGGTCTTGAACTCCTGGCGTCAAGCGATCTGCCTGCCTCAGCCTCCCAAAGTACTGGGATTACAGGCGCAAGCCACCACGCCCAGCCTAATCTTACTTTTTCTAATCTAGATGTTTCTTGTGCTGGTGGTGGTTAAAAAGTTACGTTTGGGAAAAATAAAAAACTAGCCACGCATGGTGGCATATACCTGTAGTCCTAGCTACTTAGGAGGCTGAGGCAGGAAGATCACTTGAGCCCAGGAGGACCAGACTGCAGTGTACTCCACTGCACTCCAGCCTGGGTGACAGAGTGAGAACCCATCTCAAAAAAAAATATGTATGTTTGTGTTTAGAATTTGAATTATACCTACACCTCTGTATCTAAAGGAAATGGAGGCCAGGCGCTCACTCCTGTAATCCTGGCACTTTGGGAGGCTGAGGCAGGCAGATTGCCTGAGCTCAGGAGTTGGAGATCACCCTGGGCAACATGGCAAAACCCTGTCTCTACAAAAGTACAAAAAATTAGCTAGGCATGGTGGCTGGTTCCTATAGTCCCAGCTACTCAGGGGGCTGAGGCAGGAGAATCACTTGAACTTGGGAGGCAGAGGTTGCAGTGAGCTGAGATTGCGCCAATGCACTTCAGCCTGGGCAACAGAGCAAAACACTGTCTCCAAAAAAAAAAAAAAAAAAGATAATAGGGAAACACAAATGCTAACTTTACGTAGTTTTTAATTGATTCTTTTTTTTCTGGCTCACTTCTCCCCTAACTTTTAAAAATCTTTTTTATGTCATGAATTTCACCTAGTATGAAGTTGGCACTGTGATAGTTTTATAAACTCAAAAGAGTATATTTATTAAAGTGGTTTTTTTGTGTGTGGTTTTTTTTTGTTGTTGTTGTTGTTTTTTTGAGATGGAGTCTCGCTCTGTCACCCAGGCTGGAGTGCACTGGCGCGATCTCGGCTTGCTGCAAGCTCGGCCTCCTGGGTTCACGCCATTCTCCTGCCTCAGCCTCCTGAGTAGCTGGGACTACAGGCGCCCGCCACCACGCTCGGCTAATTTTTTTGTATTTTTAGAAGAGACGGGGTTTCACCATGTTAGCCAGGATGGTCTCCATCTCCTGACCTCTTGATCTGCCCGCCTCGGCCTCCCAAAGTGCTGGGATTACAGGTGTGAGCCACCCAAAGTGGTTTTTTTAAAAATAGTAAACTGAAATTGTATTCTTTCATTTTTGGAAATGGTAGTATTCTGTGCTTAGTAATATGCAATTACATATCCAATTCCCAAAATTAGCATTTTAAAAGAATTATACTTTGCATGCATAATGTTAGATTGCTTTAAAAAGCCTCCTGAAAAATATTCTACCGTCTATGAAGTGGAATATTAATTACTGTGCTGGAAACATTGCAAAATTGATGAGATTGCAGTTTTATATCTGAAATATTGTGATATTTAAGTATTTTATCTTTAATAGAACTCTGAGCATCAGCTCCAAGTCACTTTTATATTTCAAGTTAGGAAAAGCTATGAAAGGAAGTTATTCCTTCAAACCAAATATACTGATGTATTTACTCCCATAAATAACCATACTTCCTGAAAGAAAACATACAACAGAATAGTCAACATATACTTGCAGTAATTTATTTCCTGTCTTTATGCTCTATGGATATAACTCACTTCATATTTCATCCATACATAGAAATCTTAGTCCTCTGATGAGATGTATAAAAATGAGAGTTTATTTATATAAAAACAAATAAAATATAGTGACACAATTGAGATTAGATTTTAAACATTCTTATTTCTCAAATGAAGTATAATACTCTTGCATCTTTAAATCAAACTATACATTGTGTGGAACTAATAGTCTTTTGTGTAATTGATATAGATGCTGTTTATCTTGTATTAAGTGTGTTAAATTGAATTTCATAAAAAGATTAAAATCTGTTAATAGTTTATACCTTGTATAATATTTTGATCTTTAAAAAAATACATTCTAAGCCGGGCACGGTGACTCATGCCTGTAAATCCCAGCATTTTGGGAGGCCGAGGTGGGTGGATTACCTGAGGTCAGGAATTCAAGATCAGCCGGGCATGGTGGTGGGCGCCTGTAATCCCAGCTACTCGGGAGGCTGAGGCAGGAGAATCACTTGAGCCCGGGAGGCAGAGGTTGCAGTGAGCCGAGATCACGCCATTGTACTCCAGCCTGGGCAACAGAGCGAGACTCTTGTCTCCAAAAAAAAAAAAGATACATTCTAGTGTATATTTTACTTACTGAACAAAAGAAATGTACTCTAATTTAGAATTTGGAAAATAACTCTCCTTCATGTTTACATTTTAATTTTTTTTTATTTTAGAGTAATTTCTTACCAAACATTACCAAGAAATATGCCAAGTCACAGAGCCCAGATTATGGCCCGCTACCCTGAAGGTTATAGAACACTCCCAAGAAACAGCAAGACAAGGCCTGAAAGTATCTGCAGTGTAACCCCTTCTACTCATGACAAGACATTAGGACCCGGAGCGGAGGAGAAACGGAGGTCCATGAGAGATGACACAATGTGGCAGCTCTACGAATGGCAGCAGCGTCAGTTTTATAACAAACAGAGCACCCTCCCTCGACACAGTACTTTGAGTAGTCCCAAAACCATGGTAAATATTTCTGACCAGACAATGCACTCTATTCCCACATCACCTTCCCACGGGTCAATAGCTGCTTATCAGGGATACTCCCCTCAACGAACTTACAGATCAGAAGTGTCTTCACCAATTCAGAGAGGAGATGTGACAATAGACCGCAGACACAGGGCCCATCACCCTAAGGTAAAATAGCTGCTGATTTTTTGTTAACTCACTACCTTATAAATGCTGTGTTTTCCTTCTAGTATACTATTTTAAGTGTGAGAGACAAAAGAATGGGGAGAAAGTAAGCAAGGCAGCTCTTTTTTGTTTTAAAAAATAAATAAAAATATTTTACAACATTAAGATCTCATGTATGAAAAACACCTAATTGGAACACTTCATCTCTCAGGAACACAGGAGCAGTTCTTTTGAGCAGATGCATTCTGTATTCTGTGCTTGATACCATATCTCATCAGTTCTCCATGTAGGTTAACACCACATGCATTTTTTTGTTGTTTTGTTTTTGTTGTTGTTGTTTTGTTTTGAGATGGAGTCTCTCTCTGTTGCCCTGGCTGGAATGCAGAGGCATAATCTCAGCTCACTGCAACCTCTGCCTCCCAGGCTCAAACGATTCTCCTGCCTCAGCCTCCCGAGTAGCTGGGATTACAGACATGCGCCACCACACCTGGCTAATTTTTGTATTTTTAGTAGAGATGTGGTTTCACCATGATGCCCAGGCTGGTCTTGAACTCCTGATCTCAAGTGACCCACTGGCCTCAGCCTCCCAAAGTGCTGAGATTGCAGGTGTGAGCCACTGTGCCTGGCCTAGACCACATTCATTTTTATTGGCTTTTTACACACTTGGAAATTCTACACCTACTGTCTTCTGGCATACCTGAAATTTTGTATCAAGCTCATCCTGTTGTTCATGAGGATAAAAGTGTTAACTTTATCTTCTAACCAATGAATATATGGCATATTGAGATAACTCTTTCAACACTCGATTTAATATTAGAGCTTAATGGTATGTATACATTTAAAAAATGGAGATCATGTTTTACTTCGTATATTAAGTTGGTTTAAGCATTGCTTAGTATAGATTATTTGAAGTGAATTCAAAGTGCTTTGTTGACCAGACATAGTGGCTCACACCTGTATTCCCAACACTTTGGGGAGCCAAGGCCGTAGGATCACTTGAACCTGGGAGGTTGAGGCTGTAGTAAGCTGTGATTGCACCACTGCACTCCAGCCTGGGAGACAGAGCAGGACTCTGACTCAAAAAATAGTAATAATAAGTTATTGCTTTATACTGTTTTAAAATGCTCTTTTCTTATCCTTGTGACAGGCTGAACCCTTCAGCTGCATTGTTACCTAAGCATTTGCTTGATATTTCCATAAATAAGCATTTGTTAAAATTAATAAATTAATCAGGAATTTTCCTTTGAAGAAAGTTTTAATTTGCCTCACAAAAAAAGCTCACTTTGAACTCCATCATAACAAAGTTCAGTGTTTCCTCACTTTGTCCAAAGACTAAATCATGATGGATAAAAATAGTAGCAATATACAACAAAAATCTGATCTAAGACAACTTAATGTGTATGGTGTAACAATTGGCTCTAAATTACATGCTCTCATGGTTAATAGTATTTTTCATGTTCTTGGCCAGAATATATCATCTGTTTCGACAGCAAATATGAGATGAATCTATATTCTCTATCCAATTCCCAACTGTCTACCACTGCTCCTCCTAAAAGACTTCTCCAAAATTGCCAAATTTTTCTTTCAAACTATCCTATCCTCTTCCTTGATCTAGATCAGTGGTTCTTAAAGTGTAGTGCATGGACCCCTGTGAGGGGTTCCCTCCCCGTGACCCTTTCAGGGAGTCAAAACTATTTTTATAATCATAATAAGGCATTATTCATTGTGTTCCTATTTGCTCTAGTAGTGCAGAAGCGATGGTGAGTAAAATTTCTGGCACCTCAGCATAAATCAAGGCAGTGGCTCCAGACTATGCTAGTGGTCATTGTGGCCTTCACTGCCACACACTTGAAGTAAAAAATAAAGTATCAGGTTCACTTATAAATCTCATTCATGAAACAGTAGAAAATAATTTTATTGAACCTTACTTAACATTTTGTTACATATTGTTTTACTGTTGTGATGAAATGGTAAATGCATAAAGCATTTCTATGGCGTAACAAAGTGCTAACGGTTGTCTCACAGTAAAACACATGACGGAGTTGCAAGCTGAATTAGTTCCTTTTATTGTGAAACACATTTTTACTTGAACAAAAGACAACTATCAATATTCAAACGTGGTATTTGATAGACACACTTTCTCAAAGTGAATGCTATCCTGTCACTTCAAGGAAAACAACTGACAGTATTTGTCACTGATGACAACGTTTGAGTTTTCAAGCAAAAAATAGAATTTTGGAAATCGTGTATCTGCCACCCTGAACTTGACAGCTTTCCAGTGTCTAAAGATTGGTGGTGATATTAATAGTTGTGATGTTTTTATATTGTATACTGACATATGTCAACATTCAGAACATTGCATAACTCACTGAACCAATATTTTCCAGATGACCAGTGTTTGATATCACAAGATTCATTTAAAGTACAAATAGACCAGTGGATATTAATGTAACAGAGTATCAAAAGTTCATTGATAAGGTTTCAGATATCACTTTGTAACTAACCTTTAAAAAAATATCACTTTTTTGAGCTATAGTGCAGTGTCAAAGATGAACATCTATAATTATCAAGAAAAACTATTAAAATTCTCTTCCTTTTTTCCAACTATATATATTGAGGGTAGATTTTCTTCACATACTTCCACTAAGAGATTATCACAACAGATTAAATACAGAAACAGATACAAGAATCCAGCCAGACATTAAAGATTTGCAAAACTATAAAACAATGCCACTCTTGCCGCTAAATTTTCTTTTTAAAAATATAAAGGGATCCTGAGGTCAAAGAGTTTTTGAGAACCTCTAAACCAGATTTTAGAATTATTCTGTTCAGGCTGGGCAAGTGGCTCACACCTGTAATCCTAGCACTTTGAGAGGCCAAGGTAGGTGGATTGCTTGAGGCCAGGAGTTCGAGACCAGCCTGACCAACATGGTGAAAAAACCCCGTCTCTACTAAAAATACAAAAATTAGTCAGGCATGGTGGCATGCGCCTGTAATCCCAGGTACTTGAGAGGCTGTGGTAGGAGAATCTCTTGAACCCAGGAGGTGGAGGTTGCAGTGAGCTGAGATCTCGCCATACACTCCAGGCTTGGCAACAGAAGAGACTCTGCCTCAAAAAAAAAAAAAAAGAGAATTACTCTGCTCATCCACATCATTATTTTTTTTAGATGGAGCCTCGCTCTGTTGCCCAGGCTGGAGTGTGGTGGTGCTGTCTCGGCTCACTGCATCCTCTGCCTCCCGGGTTCAAGCAATTGTCCCACGTCAGCCTTCCAAGTAGCTAGGATTACAGGCCCACGCCACCACGCCTGGCTAATTTTTTGTATTTTTAGTAGAGACAGGACAGGTTTTCACCATGTTGGCTAGGCTGGTCTCGAACTCCTGACCTCAAGTGATCTGTCCACCCTGGCCTTTCAAAGTGTCGGGATTATAGGCGTGAGCCACCGCACCCAGCCCCACATCAGTATTTTATGTCAAGAAATTTTAGTCTCTATCATCTTTCATAAGCACTAATAGCAATTTTAAATGGTATTTCATAATAGGAATTTAAGATTTCTCCTTGCTGACATTGATAAGAAAAAAAAAACTTTACCACAGAATTACATTGTGCCTTTACTTTCCTAGCATGTCTATGTGCCTGACAGAAGGTCAGTGCCAGCTGGCCTGACTTTACAGTCTGTTAGTCCCCAGAGCCTCCAAGGGAAAACGGTGAGTAATATCTTTATTTACCATACCATGTTTTATTTATGTGCTGCACAGGAAGGTACATATCTAACATAGTTTTTAAGTTTGAATTTTCAGAGGTTCTCCCAAAGAAAAAATTACTGCTTTTGTGCAAGAGACGCTCATCAGAAGAATTTGGACTTATGTAGCCATTTCAGTGTTTTAGTGGATACCTTTTCCTAAGTGTCTGACTGGCCAAATAAAAGATTATATTTTGAAACTTTACGGCCAGGTGCGGTGGCTTATGCCTGTAATCCCAGCACTTTGGGAGGCCAAGGCAGGCGGATCGCTTGAGGTCAGAAGTTCAAGACCAGCCTGGCCAACACGTTGAAACCCCATCTCTACTAAAACTACAAAATTAGCTGGGCATGGTGGTGCTCGCCTGTAATCCCAGCTACTTGGGAGGCTGAAGCAGGAGAATCACTTGAACCCAGAAGGCGGAGTTTGCAGTGAGCCGATATCCTGCCATTGCACTCCAGCCTGGGCAACAGAGCGAGACTCTGTCTCAAAAAAAAAGAAACTTTATTGTATAAACTAGGTGGGTTTCTTTACTTTCATTCCCTTATCCTTAAAACAGAAGTTGCAGTAATTCATTAGTGAACAAATCCAGCAAGCAGTTATTTGTGGTCAAACTACCAGCATATTAAGTTTTTCATGTGAATTTTTAGATTAACTTCTTTAGAGCTGTTAATAAAAGAAACTGATTTACATATCAGCAGAAAAAGAAAGACTGTAACAAGCGTTTGATCAGAGCAAGTATTTACCATTATCATTTCATTGTCAGTGTTATGTTAATTGGAAAGGAGTTATATTAGGAGGACACTTCTTCTAGTTAAAGAGAAAAGGTGACTTTTCCTCACTTCAGTTTATTTTAATGGTATTCTTTTATCAGGGGCACTGGCTTTATTGTCAGTAGATAACTCAGTTTCTGTAAAGATGTGATTTTAGCACCTGTGTGTATAGTTGTTCATTGTTTAAAATTCTCTTCCTGCAGTAATCAAATTCATCTTACGTGTTTTGTAAAAACATTGTTTTATTTTATCTTTTACACGTTTAGATAAAATGAAATATTTCCTTGCTTTAAACTTCCTGCAGTTTATTTGCCAAAGATTATTTGATTAAGACTAAGAACTTTTAAATGTGGGAATCTTAAAACATTAGATTGTTGGCCTGACAAATAGTCATTAATCATAGAGTAAATGCTAAATAGCATACCACAAATGTTTCTCTTCTGCCTTGCTCCCTCTAGTGGATATTTAGCACAAAATTTATTTACCACCTCCTACTTTCTTTGGTCAAATGTGCCTCTTTATTTGGCCTCAAAATCTAAATAAAGTTATTGGTATCTTTCATCCTTTTGAAAATGTCTTAATCTGTTTAGCTCCATAAATAATAAACCAGAGTTTCAGTATTTCTTGCGGTATCACTCTGGGTTCTTAGAATATCTAAATCCCTTTCCCCACCTTACCTTCTCCCTGGCAAGACCTCAAGTGTTGGAGATGATGATCATAAAACAAGGACTATCCTAGCGTCATGAGGTCACAAGATAGGACTGGCATCAGAACAAAAGCAACTGTTCTTTTTCTCTTACGTGGTTTATTTAAATCTTACACACCAAACATTCTTTGACCATTTAATATACGGTAAAAAACTGTTGTCTCACCTGTGGATACCCAGTTTTATCTAAGGAATCCAATAGTAACTGTAGTTTACTTCTGCTAACACTTTTTCTGTCTGAGGGCAATAATTTTTAATATGATTTTGGATAATGGTTAAAAATGATTTCTGTTTTTGAAAAGAATTGTAGGAAAATAAAGAGCAATAGCAAATAAACAGAACAGAAGAGAGCTAGTGCAATGCTGTCGTGTAGGCAAAACAAACCAATCTCGGGAATACTTTTTAGCCTGGAATTTTTAAGAGTACATTGCAGCACTCAAGTGAGGAGAGCCTTTGGCCTGCTTTCAGTTGTTAATCATAACAAAGATCAGAGAAATACCGAGTAATATTTTATGGGCTATAAGACTGCCAATGAGCATACTTTACTGTATTTCTAAGAAAAGTATATTAAATTGGCCCATTAAGGAATTTCATCCACCGTTGAAAATTTGTTTTCCTTTGGATCACAGTCACCAATCAGGAACCAAAAAAAGGTTCTCTTCTTTTCCCAGAGTGAAGAAGGAGGGTTTATGTGCCCATGGAAACTCTCTTTTTCTTAAAAAAATAAAACTGATCTTTTGGTCATAAAAAATGCTATAATGAAAGCACTAACAGTGACATTTCAGAATATAACTGGGAAGTAATTAATAGAACCCAGATCCCAAGTTTAATAATGTGAAGATATCCAAGTTTTACTTTTATTTTATTTATTTATTTTGAGATGGAGTCTCGCCCTGTTGCCCAGGCTGGAATGCAATGGCGTGATCTCGGCTCACTGCAAACTCCGCCTCCTGGATTCAAGCGATTCTCCTGCCTCAGCCTCAGAGGTAGCTGGGATTACAGTTGTGTGCCACCACGCCTGGCTAATTTTTTTTTTGTCTTTAGTAGAGGTGGGGCTCAGGCTGGTCTCGAACTCCTGACCTTGTGATCCGCCTCCCTCGGCCTCCCAAAGTGCTGGGATTACAGGCGTGAGCCACTGTGCCCGGCCTACATTTATTTTAATTATTTTATGTACGTTCTGTTAGAAAGTTGGACATGCAGGTATTTGTACTATTGCTGGGAAAAGATATAATTTTTTTAGATATCTTAGTAAAATATCTTTTAATAATTTTTTAGTAGCGCTTATATACAGACCTTTGTAATGTTTTTTTGGCATTGTGCTTTTTTGTACTTAACATTTAAATATTCTCATGAGTTCTGAGAAAATGCCTTAATTTACTGTTGTTTTGCTGTATCTTTTAAAGTAACACTGTTCCTTCTATTTCTCTAGATATCTATGCATTTATGTAGGACCTATCATCATAGTGCCTAGGCACTATGTTTGATGTCAACCATAAGAGGAAACTTGCCAAGAAATCTTGGTTTAATATCTGTCACTTAAGACAACAATTAATCTGTTTTCCACTGTTTGGATTCTTAAATTGTACTCCTTCAGCCAGAGGAGCTTACGCTGCTGCTAATAAAGCTGAGACGGCAGCAAGCCGAACTGAGTAGTATCCGGGAGCATACGTTAGCACAGCTCATGCAGCTAAAGCTTGAGGCCCACAGCCCAAAGGTCAGCTATGGAGAGATTTGTCTGTGTCGTCTGCCATCATCTCTTATTTTGAACTACTCATTAGTCAATATGATCAGCGTCATTAGTGTTGAGCATGAGCCCATACCATCATTATAGTGACAACATTAGAATCTCCTATTAACCCTTTGAGAATTCAACTTATTTATACATTACTGAAAGAAAATACAGGTAGGGTGCATTTCTTCTTAGCCTTCTACCCACCCGCTCACCCACTGGCTTTTGGTTTTGAGGAAGGCAATATGTACAATACTTCACGTATGCATTAACTTCATGTTGTTATTCACTGAATACTGTGATTTCCATATCTGGTAAAACAAATATTGAGAAGTCCTATAATTTCCAATAAAACAATAAATTAAAAATTCATTATAGCTTTAATAATACTGCCTTTTAAATGTTAAAAATTAATTTTAAAATGTCTTTTATTTCTAATGAAAAGAATGAACACATAACCGTTTCTCAAAGGGTTTATAGCTCTGGTTATATAAGAAAGATCTTATTGAAAGAAGTAGTACTATATTAGAGGAAATAATTGACGTGTAAAAGTTCTAACAGTTTGCTAAAGCTATTTTAAGGAATTTTTCTGCTTAATTCATTGTTCATATGCATGTCTACTTAATTTCTTACAAAACAAAATCTAATTCTATAATTTAATATGTCAGCAGTACCATTTACAGGGGAGCATGTGCGTGAAAGTTGTCGTGTACTGTGATATAATAGGTTGTAGTAAATTACCTGTTTTTCTTATTCCAAAATTGACCTTTTCTTGAATTCCACATCCTCTTTCTCTGTCCCTTTTTTCTTAATTGGTGCCTACTAGAATGAAATTCTTTCACATCATCTCCAAAGGAACACCATATATTTGGATCATCAGGTGGGATTCATAGAGATTTTCTTACTTTTAATACTTAATAGAACTCTTAAATATAATACAATTTTTCAGGCTTCTCAGCTATTTCAGTCACGTTGAATTAATAACATGACTTTTACAAGCGATAGAATATGAAATCCCTGACCAGGTGGATTCAGGAATTCCATAATAAACAAGGAGAAAGGACAGGTGTGGAGGTAAAGAGGGATACAAATGCTGGGTCACCTGAAATTGAGAGCCTAAATTCTCTAGACTTCTTTCTTCTTATCCCATTAAAACACCTACTCCTTGAGGCTTATCTCAGCTTGGAGCTGACCTAATTAAAGGAACAGACACCAAGCTGTGAATTGTCTTGTTGGAAGGCAAGAAGGAGGGTGAATGTAGTGTGCTCTGTATTCCTAAAGGGGAGTTAAAGGTGTGTGAAGTTGGCTGGATGCGATGGCTCATGCCTGTAATCCCAGCACTTTGGGAGGCTGAGGCAGGCGGCTCACGGGAGGCCAGGAGTTTGAGACCAGCCTGGCCAACATGGAGAAACCCTGCCTCTACTAAAAATACAAAAATGAGCCAGGCGTCACAGTGAACGTCTGTAATCCCAGCTAGTCGGGAGGCTGAGGCACGAGAATTGCTTGAACCCAGGAGGTGGAGGTTGCAGTGAGCCAAGATCATGCACCACTGCACTCCAGCCTGGGCTACAGCGCAAAACTCTGTCTTAAAAATAAAGAGACAGAGAAAGAGAGAGAGGGAGGGAGTAAGGGAGGAAGGAAGATGGGTGAAGTGTGTAGTGGAGATGATTTGCAGTTGCCTGTCCTTATTCCCTGTTTGCTGTGTACCTCCAATGTTTGGTCTTTGCCAACAGGTATAAAGCCAGTTTTATAGGAGGCTCACATTCCTAGCATTACCTCAGTGGTGGCACCAGGTGTGCCTGGTTGAGGTGAATGTTCAAAAGTGAAAATGGCAATGGGCTGGGTGTGGTGGCTCCTGCCTGTAATCCCAGCACTTTGGGAGGCTGAGGCAGGTGGATCACCTAAGGTCAGGAATTTGAGACCAGCCCAGCCAACATGGCGAAACACCGTCTCTACTAAAAATACAAAAATTAGCCGAGCGTGGTGGTGCGCACCTGTAATCCCTACTACTTGGGAGGCTGAGGCAGGAGAATCACTTGAGCCCTGGAGGCAGAGGTTGCAGTGAACCAAGATCACACCACTGCACTCCAGCTTGGGTAACAGAGCAGGACTCTATCTCAAAAAAAAAAAAAAAAAAGAGAGAAAGTGGCATTGAACAAGGAGTGACTCAGTTTTTATAAAATGCTCTATTAATATTTAATTTTAATTTGTTGGGAATTTTTTGTTATTAGACATAATTTCTTTCATTGAATGCGTTTTTTATATAAATCAAGCCAAAACTTATTCTAACTTGTTTCAGTATGTCCAAACTTGACTATTTTATCAAATAAAGAGGTTACTGTGGAAAATAAGACAAATGCTTTTATATTTATATTTGCCTGTTTGAAACAAAGCAGTAATGTGCTACTTTAAATTAGTTGTATTTAAAGAGGGATTTTGCATTAGGATAACCCTTTGAAAGGTGTTAAATCATTTTCCTTATTTTAATTTTTAAAAGTAACACACTTTTGTTAATATAAAATTTATAAATTTTCCACAAAACATTTTTATCAGCATTTTGGCTGCTGGAATGCTTTAAAAATCAGCATTTCATGTATCCAAATTCCAGATCTTCAATCCAGAGATTGAGGCTGTTGAAATTTAACCACAGTGTATATTATGCACTTTGTATATTATGCACTAGAAAAATGCATCTTCCTTCAAAATTCTACACTGCCAGAAAGCTGCTAAGATACATGGGAAGTAAAAAACTCCTTTGTATTTAGAGCTGCAAATAGTCCTAAAAAATAGGTTTAAAAAACAATGATATAAACATGAATCTGAAGTTACCCAGCATCTCTGAAAATAAACCTTGTGGTTTACTGTAATTTATTACTGACCTCATTGAATCAAAGCTTGCAGAGACATAGAACTTCAGAAAATTTTAGAAAAGGACAGGTAAATATATCAAAAACACCACCATATGCTAAGATGCCCTTCCTCAATCACTTTCCCAGGTCAAGATTGTGTTTTATCCCTTTACCTAAATGACCTAGGTCTCGTTGAGGTTCACGTTCCCATCACTCCTCTCAAAGAAAGCTTTGTTGAACCTTTTCTACTGCTCCATGCTTGTGGTCCTGCCAGTGACTTCTAAACATCCCCATGTGTTATTGATCTTCTCTATTCTCTCAACATGTCACCAAAGCTTTTCCAGTAATTTATCTGAAGTAAAGCTATTCAATTTTTGAAGTTTGTGATAATGAGAAGAATTACAGAATTGTTTGAATGATACTTTGTGTTTGAAGTAAGAATATTTTGATAGCAAAAATTGGGCCATTTTTAGGTAATAATTAGACAGCATATGAAAACATGGTGGAGACTGCCCAAAAACTCAGATATACTTAAATGTATGTACCCTTAAGGTTTCCTAAAGAAAATCTCTCTTTAAATAATTTTATTAAAAATTTATGATTTAGATAACTTTGAATTTTAATAAAATTTTTCATTCAGCTCAAACATTTCCAGCTTTTAATCTTGTTACTGCCAGTAGCGTAACATTTTAGAGTACCAGGTCTGTTGTTTTTGTAGGGATTATTGGTTCCCTGGATTTATGAATTGATTCATCAGTTTTTTATAACCACAAATTTGAGAGTGAATTATAAAATCTAAAAGAGGAAAAGGCTCTGGTCACATTTTATACTATATATCATAACAAATGAACATGTACTAATCTAGTCTCACTCTAACACTTATTCTGCCTCCCCTAATAAATCATCAGAATAACCCAAGACCAGCAACAAAATGTAGTTTTCCTCCTGCCCCTTGTGAGGTATTACAATAATCAAAAGCAAAACTGTAATTTCTTTAAATTCTGTTAATCGCTGTCACTATTCACAAAAAACATAGACCCAAAGAGTATTCTCATAGTTGCTTCAGAGGTCAGCTCATTTCTGGTGCTACTGGAATGTTTAATAAAAAATAAAAAATAAAATTGCCTTATCTGAAAGTCTACAGATTTACATGTTAAACAGGCAATCCAAATATCTTGACTTCTGGTGCCTGTAACTTCAGCAATATAATTTGATTCTCACTGTCACCGTTTATGAGGATGAATCATGTATTAAAGTGGTTTAAAAATAACAATAGATATACTAATTACATGGTAGAATTTTCTTCAGTTTTTTGTTTCATTATGAAGTACACTATTACAGTTTGTTTATGCTTCCATAGCCCAGTTAGTGTATTATTCAAAGTCCACATTTATATAAGACTAGCCCTGGTTTATTTGTCATTTTTGTGAATTTTAAGATAGCATAGGCCCAAAGTAGAACCTGTATACATACAGTAATCCCAACTATATATTTTATGTACCTCATCCATGCTCTATGTAGAGAATGAATAAATACATAATATATCAGTAACTCCTTTTCTTCTCATCCAGCTTAGTTGTTGCTGAATATTGGAGACACTTTTGGTTACAGTTTAAGTGAAACTTGCCAGCTTCATCCTAAAATGCATCTACTGAATGGATTTAACATTTATTAGCTTTTTCCATGTTTATTTTTCTGCCTAACAGAATATAATAGGGAGGGAAGCCATAAGTAAAGTGTTGCCCTTGCTGTGTACTTGCCAGGAGGTTGGAAGTAAATTTCGGATTATCAGCAGTTAAAGTGGGGTCTCCTCCCCTGAAGAATGAAATATCCTGTTGTAGTTCTTTGAAAGTGCCATAGTGGCTGGTGTTTATTTTATGAGGGAAAAAGAAAATTTTGAAAAAAATTTTTTTTCTTAACAGGGCAGATCAAGCATAAGCTGCCCTGCTGAGCAATCATTTTATGATTAGGAGTCCCTAAAAGGTTCCACAGAGCCAACTATAAGTCATTTGTTTGAAACTGGAGTAACAGGTTTCCATAGGAGCTGATTGTAGCCAAACCATTTGATGATATTTGGTTGTAAGATAGAGAAGAAGGAGCACACTGGTGTTTTGGCTCCTGTACCCTATTGGTTATTAAGGATTTTTAATAGTATCCCTGGTGGTTAGATTCCCAAGCCAGGCCATGAAAGATAGTATTTTACCCTGTGTTATATCTGAAGACCAGACTAACAGTATCACACACCCTAACTACACTGAAGAAAACATGTCTCTTAAAAATGTATTCAGTGGCTGGGCGCAGTGGCTCACGCCTGTAATCCCAACACTTTGGGAGGCCAAGGCAGGTGCATCACCTGAGGGCAGGAGTTCGAGACCAGCCTGGCCAACATATAGTGAAACCTCATCTCTACTAAAAACACAAAAATTAGCCAGGCCTGGTGGTGGGCACCTGTAATCTCAGCTACTTGGGAGACTGAGACAGGAGAATCACTTGAATCCGGGAGGTGGAGTCAGAGGTTGCGGTGAGCCAAGATCACGCCACTGCACTACAGCCTGGGCGACAGAGTGAAACTGTGTCTCAAAAAAAAAAAAAAAATTACTCAGTGGCCAGGCACTGTGGCTCATGCCTGTAATCCCAAGACTTTGGGAGGCCAAGGTAGGTGGATCACCTGAGGTCAGGATTCCAAGACCAGCCTGGGACAACATGGTGAAACCCCATCTCTACTAAAAATACAAAAATTAGCCGGGCCTGGTGGTGTGTGCCTGTAATCCCAGCTACTTGGTAGGCTGAGGAGCAAGAATCACTTGAACCTGGGAGGCAGAGGTTGCAGTGAGCCAAGATCATGCCCTGCACTCCAGCCTGGGTAACAGAGCAAGACTCTATCTCAAAAATTAAAAAAAAAAAAAAAAATGTATTCAGTGTGCGAACCTCAGATCTTAGGAACATGTATGCCTTCTTCAGCAGATCTAACACTGGGAGTAGGGACTTGAAGTTTCTCAGTCTTGTCACTTACTAGATCTACACTAGTTTCTAGTTCTTGGCTCCTGTAGCCTGGACCAGGACTGGTTGGGCTGAGCAAAAGAATGAAATTAGCGTTTAGAAACTAGACCAGGAGCTGAAGACAGGAAGCAGTCAAAAACTCTGCATGAGTGAAGAGGTAGCACTTTTTTGATCCAGGCATGAAAGGAGTATTAATAGGAATGGGGAAGTTGGAACGTGTTTCCCTGCATTTTCCTCACCTCTGTTTTAGCTTTTCCTTCCGTTTGTTTCTTACTCTTTTTCTTTCTAACATTCCCTACTAGTGTTTGAAGAGCAGTTGTGAGGGAACTTAAATGATATTCCCCTTTTCCTTTTCCCTAATAACCTTCCTGCCAGGTTTTCAAGTAGGCAGTGATAACAGAACGTGAGATATTAGGAACTGTGACTACAAAGTATGTAAGTGGAGATGTGCAGAAGGATCCAGAGACTTAGAGCAATGCTTCACATGCTTTTGGTAAGCATGCTCCCTACTGTGGGTAAACCAAACATGTACCAACCCCCTAGAATTATGATATTCTACTGCAGTAACCAGCCTCTTCTTTTAACATCAGATAGCTAAAGGACCTTATCCTCAAAGTCATGGAAAAGCAGGAAGTTTTTCATGACAAATCAGTTTGCCATAGTACAGTTAAAAAAAAAAATACAGTTCAGGCATACCTGTGTATTCTTTTTTGCATGAAAATGTTTAAGGTTTGCCAGAGTCAGTAGCTAAATCCTTCTTCATAATTTACCAGTACATTTTTTTTTTTTTGAGAATGAAAAACATTTCATGTTTATTTGGAGATCCAGTCGATTGGGGATAGATTGTCAACAGAGTCAGCACCTACGTATGTGTCCTTTTATCAGTACATTTTTTAAAAAACAATTATCAAATTCTTGTGAGGAGGGTAAGAAAATCTTTTTTGGGCTGAGCATAGTGGATCACGCCTGTAATCCCAGCACTTTGGGAGGCCAAGGTGGGTGGATCACCTGAGGTCAGGAGTTTGAGCCAGCCTGGCCAACATGGTGAAACCCCATCTCTATTAAAAATACAAAAAATTAGCCAGGCGTAGTAGTGCGTACCACCTGCTACTCGGCAGGCTGAGGCAGGAGAATTGCTTGGACCCGGGAGGCAGAGGTTGCAGTGAACCAAGATCGCACCACTGCACTCCAGCCTAGGCAACAGAGGGAGACACCATCTCCAAAAAAAGAAGAGGAGTAGGAGGGACAGAGATAAAACTCAGAAAATTCTTGAGCAGGATATGAAATAATAATAATGTCAGAACTGTAAGACTAAATGGATAATGGATTAGATTAGAATTTAATATGTGTCTCTTAAATTGGCCTATTTAGTGCTCTTACATTATTATCATGGGTCTGTTCTTAGCAGTAATCTGTCCCATTTTTTTAGCTTTTTTTTTTTTTTTAACCTATCTCAGTGCTAACTGGGGAAGATCTCCGTCTCTTGGTGTCCTCTCAACTGAGAATTCGTTTTCATCTGTTCTTCATTTTACTAGCTGTCACTGTGTGAGTCTTCATTTCTAGCCCTGCTGGGTTTCTCCCAGAAAGCAGAGTTTGTAGTGTGGGTTCATTTGCAGGGAGTTTCCTTTGGGAAATGATATCAAGGTATGAGAGAAGAGAGTAAACAAGGAAGGAAGGGGTATATTATCAACTGCCATGGGCAACTTGGGCCTTATGGGACTGATTGACGCCTGTTGACAAATGAGTAGAAACACTGCAGAATTACCCAAGTGAACAATAGAAGTGGGAAGCATTTGTGCTGGCTCCCATCCTCCATTGATGAAGGGTTGCCCTGTGAGACTAACTCACCACCACATTGAGTTTATGCCTATGTGGATTTCCTATACACAAAGTGGTTGACTCAGCAATAGCTGGAAAAAAAAATGTGGAGAGGGGCAAAAAAGCTGTCCAGAACACCTCTCCACAGTTTCAGTTATGTATCTCTAGTTGCCTGTGGAGATCTCCATTTGAAATTCCTGCCTTCAGCACATCCTCAATGTACCCAAAACAAAGCTTGTCTTTTTTTTTTTTTTTTTTGAGACAGTCTCACTCTGTTGCCCAGGCTGGAGTGTAGTCGTGCAATCTCGGCTCACTGCAAGCTCCACCTCCCAGGTTCAAGTGATTCTCCTGCCTCAGCCTCCTGAGTAGCTGTGATTACAGGCACCCACCACCACGCCTGGTGAATTTTTGTATTTTTAGTAGAGATAGGGTTTCACCATGTTGGCCAGGCTGGTCTCGAACTCCTGCCCTCAGGTGATCCACCCGCCTCAGCCTCCCAAAGTACTGGGATTACAGGTGTAAGCCACCGCACCTGGCCCAAAGCTTGTCATCTTTATCCCTCAAGTCCCTGACCAAAAAGCTAAAGCAAAAAAATAAAATAATAAAAAAAAAATGGTTCAGAATATCAGTTGCTCTTAACTTTGGTCATGTCACAAGCATTTATTGAATACATCTTCCTTCAGAAGGAACTCACTGGGCTTTGAGAGCCATCAGCACTCTTGCTTTACTATTTGCTTAGACCAGGAACTTAAGGCTGGCACCTTAAAACCCCCAGCGGAAAAGAGGATAACACATAGAGAAAGTGAAGCAGAGTCTCCTCTACAGGCTATGGCTGGGACAGCCTGACACCAGTCTTTCACAGTCTGACTGACTGATGAAGAAGAAGAAAAACAAGTGGCAGAATACCTGGAAGGACCGAAGGTATGACAAGCCTCCTTGGCATCCTACCTGCCGCTCCATCACTGTAAGGATGGAGATTTTCCAAATTTGTGAACATGACAGAATTAAGTCAGACAAGTGCCTGGAGTTCTATTATGTTCTCCTAAAATCTTGTCTGCCCAACATCAGCATGTATTAATGTTAAACTGATAACTTTAAACTGGAATTAAATGTACTTTAAAAACAATTTCACTGAAAATGGAAAAATCATGAGATTCTATAGAACTGTCTGAACAGATTTTTTTTTAGCTGATTACATGTTGGCATGGTGTTTGCTCAGGAGAACAAAGGCTACCATAACACCTTATGTATATGAGATCCCTCATTACCATTTAGTCAGCAAATCTTGGCAATGCTTCTCCTGAATCTTTAGTCAGCAAATCATTTAGCCAGCAAATCTCTGTAATGCTTCTCCTGAATCTTTGCATGCACATAGCAGTATTCCTGGTCTCACATCTAGATTTCGTCATGTATCCCGTTTTATTGTATAATAGTCTTGGATATTCCTCATCTTAATTTCCCTGGCTTTGGATAATAAGTTTGTTAACTATAAGCCTCCACTCTCACATTTGTAACAGAGTAGTAATGTGAACCTTTAAGGGTTGTTAGGGATTAACTGAGGTAATATCTATAAATTTCTTAACACAGTAAGAGGAACTAGTAAGCCCTCGGTAAATGGGAAGTCTATGACTGCTGAAATTGAAATTAGGTCCAGTTGCTCATTTAATCTTCCTAAAGCTCCTGCCACATTATGTCTTTTAGCCAACTCAGGAAATTTCACAGACTCCTTTTACCTTACAAAAAAAAGTCTCTTTTTGTCATTTAAGCCTTCAGTCTTCCACCACCACGCCACAACTTGTGAAATAATTCCTCCCCCATAAACCCATTTCTCCAGCCAGTGACTCACCATTTCTCAGATACTTCCAAAGCACTCCGTTCTCTGCATGGTGTACCTGTGTAGTGCCTGTTCAACCTTATTGTGTAAATATCACTTTACAGTTCACAAAGCACCATCCTATACAACATCCCACTTGTTTCACATACACAGGCTCTGCGGCATACGGACCAATTACCTTTATCCCCATTAAATCAGATTCCATGACTTGCCCAAAATCATAAGCTAGGGTGAAAACCTTGTATTACTGGATTTTCTTTCATCTTTTAAAAATTCTGTTTTAACTTCCTTCAAAATTAATGGGTCATTCTGTTCTTAGAGTTTCAGGCTGCTGTCTTTGTTACCGGAGGAATATCAGCTTCTAGCTATGGTTCTAACAAGACAGCAAAGTGAAAACAAAATGTCCCTACCTATTCTAAAATGCATAATAGTTATACAATCCTATTTTTATTTACAAAATATTATAAATACTATTTTACAGTTACAAAATTATAAAAGTAGCTCATTATACCAGGCTTTGCTTCTGTCTTAATTTTACAGTAGGTTTTGCCTGTGTCTTAATTTTATGTACATTTTTCAGCAAGTTTATTCATTCTGCAAAGATTTATGGAACTCAGGATGCAAAGATAAGGCATGATGCTAATGCCCACAATGTAGAATTCTTGTTCAAAACTTAGAAGGAAATAAGGTTGAATATAAATGCCAAAAACATTTCTAAAATTGACCTAAAGGTGTCATTATGTTGTTGAAACATAAGCTGATAAATCTTTGAATTAATGGTAGGAATTCAGCTACTCAGTGCCATTTGTAACTTTGTAAGAACACAGTTAACCATTGATAAAATCCAGATCCTTCTATCTAGAAGTTATTTTAATTTTGATTTAAAATTTGGACAGATGCGGTGGCTCACACCTGTAATCCTACCACTTTGGGAGGCCGAGGCGGGCGGATCACCTGAGGTTGGGAGTTCAAGACCAGCCTGACCAACATGGAAAAACCCCATCTCTACTAAAAAAAAAAAAAAATACAAAATTAGCCTGGCGTGGTGGCACATAACTGTAATCCCAGCTACTCAGGATCCTGAGGCAGGAGAATCTCTTGAACCCAGGAGGCGGAGGTTGTGGTGAGCCGAGATCGTGCCATTGCACTCCAGCCTGGGCAACAAGAGCAAAACTCCGTCTCAAAAATAAAACAAAATTCAAGTATATTTTAGAATAGATTTATCCATGGCAAGAACAAGTACCTTTTTGACTAACAGAGATGTAAGATTTTCACTTCAGGAATGTTTTTTCACTTAAAAATGGTAGATTTTAGTGTATCCTTAAAATATTTGCAAAGAAGAAAATGTGACAATTTCAAACCTTATGTTCACAGTAAAAGATTTGTTTAATTGATCTTGAGTTCTTTTAATATTTCCTGTTTCCTGTGGATGCCAGGGATAAACATAGTAGTAGCCTTGCTTGAAATTAAAGAAACGGTGATTAGGAAAAGGCCATTAAACAAGGAAAATATATTAAGCTACTGAAGTAAAAAAAAATCAGATCTGTAAAACTTATCCGTAGCCAAATGTAAGTAAGTTATTTGGAATGGCACTAGCCCAGGCCTTCAAAGTTTGCTTTCAAATACACCACAAGTACATAATCTATCTTCCTTGAAGAAAAGGGGAAATATTATAAAGTCTAGCTATATCTTTAAAAATATTGTTGATTCTTATGACTATATAACAATAGTAATGTTTGCAGGTTTTACTTATAGGAAAAACATATGATAATTTATTCAAATTACTTTAAAACTTCTGAAGTAATCTCAATAACCCCTTCAGTTATAAAGAGACTTATTTACATTCTTCTGTTACTGAAGTCACTTCAAATTTTCCTGCTTCCTGTTGAAGAGTGGTTTCAATAGGTAGCATACCCTTCAATCTCAGGTTCTTGGACTTTCAGATGTGCCTAGAGAGAGTGGAAGGCAAATTTACATTGTTATTATCTAAATGACGTATTTATAAAGACCCCCACATTCCCTAAAGCCTCACCCTGGGCATGTCAAATTCTTTAGCTTTTTAGTTTTGCTGCACATCTTAAGAGCTTATTGATGTAGACACAGGAGGACATTCTTGAGAAAATGGAGTATTCTGTGATTACGCTGTGGGGTTTTTTGCTTTTGTTAAGACAGATTCCCAACTGAAAAAATCTTTTCTGAAGAAGTCATTAAGAACTCAGGAAAAAGTCCCTTTTCCACTTAAATGGAAAATGACAGCAAGAGATGGGTCTTCTTAGTTAACAGTGAAGGACAGAAGCTCTGCTCTGTATCCACCCAGACTGTTCAAGAAAAAGGAACTATTAGCACAGAATTCAGACTCAAGTAAACTAAGTTACAAGACAGCTTGAGCAAAGGTTTCCCCTTCTGCAAATGAGTTGCAGATCATGGGGAAAATCATACTTGCTTTACTGGTCCTCTCTCGCCCAGGCTGGAGTGCAATGGCATGATTTTGGCTCACTGCAACCTCTACCTCCCAGGTTCAAGTGATTCTCCTGACTCAGCCTCCTGAGTAGCTAGGATTACAGGTGCCCACCACCACACCCAGCTAATTTTGGTATTTTTTATTAGAGACGGGGTTTCACCATGTTAGCCAGGCTGGTCTCGAACTCCTGACCTCAAGTGATCCTCCCACCTTGGCCTCCCAAAGTGCTGCTGTTACAGATGTGAGCCACTGCCCCCAGCCTACTGGTGTAGAATTTTTAGACCTGGTATCTAATATGATAGCCACTAGCCACATGTGGCTATTTAAATTTGTAGTTACATATATATATAAGTAAAAACATTTCCTCAGTCACGCTAGCCCCGTTTCAAGTAGTCAATATTGAACTACACAGATGTGGAACATTTCCATCATCACAGAAAGTTCTGTTGGACAGCACTGTTCTGTATGAATTTTTTTTTTTTTTTTCTGAGACGGAGTCCTGCTCTGTTGCCCAGACTGGAGTGCAGCAGCGCCATCTCGGCTCACTGCAACCTCCATTTCCCGGGTTCAACTGATTCTCCTGTCTCAGCCTCCTGAGTAGCTGAGACTACAGGCGCACGCCACCGCACCCAGCTAATTTTTGTATTTTTAGTAGAGACGGGGTTTCACCATGTTGGCCAGGCTGGTCTCAAACTCCTGAACTCAGGTGATCCACCCACCTCAGCCTCCCAAAGTGCTGCAATTACAGGCGTGAGCCATCGCATCCAGCCTCTAGATTATTATATAAACTTTTAAGAGAGCAATTAAGCCACTGCTTAATCACTTATTATATTTAAAGGGAATATGGAGAATTAATTTTTCCTAAGGATGAATTATATGAATGACCACCTTGGCTCTGCTCACTACTCATCTCTTTTCCCCCTCCCCAAATGATTCAGGAGCATCTTACCTCATGAGTTAGAATATCCTATTTTTTCTGAGTTCAGAGTTGGTCTAATTTCTCCAGAGATAGATTTGAAACAGACATTTAAAAGCTACTAAAGTAGCTGGCACAGTGGCACAAGGCTGTATAGTCCCAGCTGCCAGGTAGACTGAGACAGAAAGATCACTTGAGTCCAGGAGTTGTGGGCTTTTGTGCACTATGCTGATCAGGTGTCCACGCTAAGTTCAGCATCAATATGGCAACCTCCTGGGAACGGAGGACCACTGGGCTGCCTAAGGAGGGATGAGCCAGCCCAGTGGGAAATGCAGCAGGTCAAGACTTCCGTGCTGATCAGTAGTGGGATCACATCTGTGAATAAGCACTGCACTCAAGCCTGGGCAACATAGTGAGACCCCGTTGTTTTTGTTTTTTTTTTAAGATATCCTTTCTTTGACCTTTTTTTTTTTTTTTTTTGAGACATGATCTGGCTTTGTCACCCAGGCTGGAGTGCAGTGGCAATCATGGCTCACTGCAGCCTCAACCCCCTAGGCTGAAGTGATCCTTCTGCCTCAGCCTCTCAAGTAACTGGGACCACAGGCCTGCACCACCATGCCCAGCTAATTTTTTGTAGGGGGGGGGGGGGTTCACCATGTTGCCCATGCTGGTCTCGAACTCCTGGCCTCAAGTGATCCACCTGCCTTGGCCTCCCAAAGTGCTGGTACTATAGGCGTGAGCCACCGCACATGGCCGAGACCCCATCTCTTAAGAAAAAGAGTAACTGACCGGGCACGGTGGCTCATGCCTGTAATCCCAACACTTTGGGAAGCCTGAGGTCAGGCGTTCAGGACCAGCCTGGCCAACATGATGAAACCCAGTCTCTACTAAAAACTCAAAAATTAGCCGGGCGTAGTAGTGGGCACCTGTAATCCCAGCTACTCACGAGGCTGAGGCAAGAGAATCGCTTGAACCAGGGAAGTGGAGGTTGCAGTGAGCTGAGATTGCGCCATTGCACATCAGCTATTAAAAGGGGGTTAAAATCTCTTAATGCTATATCTTATACATAGACAACAAGAAAATATTTTAATCTAGATCCAATACTTGTGTTTACTTAATTTGAAGTTTTTTATCTTTGATAGTTGTGCAATTACCTTGATCAGTATCTGATATCAACTCATCTGGACCTTGAAAAATTCTTTGGCAGTCATGTTTACTTGAATTGGTGCCAGGATAGGACCATGGTTCACAAGCCTAACTTCTCAGAACTGACAGTAAATCTTCCGAAAGACAAAAACAAAGTACAATACTCAAGGCTCTCTTTCCCCCAGTCCCCAATAAGAATTGCCAGGGCCCAGACCTGTAAAGGTTTTAAATCCCCATAGGTAGTTTTATGGGGGGGCCTTTTTTTTTCTTTTGCCAGATATGAGAACTACACCAAAGAAAGGAGAAAAGTCAGCTGGGTGTGATACCTCATGCCTGTAATCCTAGCACTTTGGGAGGCCAAGACGGGTGGATGCCTTGAGCCCAGGAGTTCGAGACTAGCCTGGCCAACATGGCGAAACCCCTTCTCTCTTTCTTTTTTTTAAATTTTTTAGTTAGAAATGAAAAAAAGAAAGAAGTCTAGGTTTTCTGAAACAAGCACTGTCTTGGTGCTGCCTTTTTTCATGTGTGGACACGTAGAAAGTGAGGATATTTGTACAGCACCTTGAAACAAATAAGCAGGAGGTGATGTCATGAGCATTAGCCCTGCAGGAACCAGACTAGGCCTTCTGAAGCTGAAGTGGTCCTTGTCCCCACACCTTGTAACCCATTTCCAGCCCATGGGTGTCAGTTGGGAAATTCTGCACAAGATCCTAGCAGATGTAATTACATATAATTCAATGGTTTTTGATGATGGGGTTTTAAAATCAAGTTATTCGATAGGCGGGGCGCAGTGGCTCACGCCTATAATTCCAGCACTTTGGGAGGCCGAGGAGGGCGGATCACAAGGTCGGGAGTTCAAGACCAGCCTGACCAACATAGTGAAACCCCGTCTCTACTAAAAATACAAAAATTAGCCTGACGGGGTGATGAATGCCTGTAATCCCAGCTACTCAGGAGGCTGAGGGAGGAGAATCACTTGAACCTAGGAGGCAGAGGTTGCAGTGAGCCAAGATGGCACTGCTGCACTCCAGCCTGGGTGACAGCGAGACTCTGTCTCAAAAAAAAAAAACCCAGCACGGATGGCTGGGGCCTGTAATTCCAGCACTTTGGGAGGCCAAAGCGGACAAATCACCTGAGGTCAGGAGTTTGAGACCAGCCTGACTACCGTGGAGAAACCCCGTCTCTACTGAAAATACAAAAAATTAACTGGGTGTTGTGGCACATGTCTGTAATCCCAGCTGCTCCGGAGTCTGAGACAGGAGAATCGCTTCAACCTGGGAGTCGGAGGTTGCAGTGAGCCAAGATCGCGCCATTGCCCTCCATCCTGGGGCAACAACAGCAAAACTCCATCTCAAAAAAAGAAAAAAACTATTTGAAGACTGGGCGTGGTGGCTCTACTAAAAATACAAAAAATTGGCTGGACTTGGTGGCGCACGCCTGTAATCCCAGCTGCTCGGGAAGCTGAAGCAGGAGAATCGCTTGAACCCGGGAGGCAGAGGTTGCAGTGAGCTGAGATCGCCCCATTGTACTCCAGCCCAGGCGACAGTCCGATACTCCGTCTAAAAAAAAAAAAAAATCAAGTTATCCATATTTGCCCAACAGACCTCAAAACTGCTGAAGAGGCCAGGATTAAGTATCAGATTTTCTAGATAGTTTTTCTAAACATTTGGACTTAGAAATTTCAAGTAAAAATGTGTTTTGTTGTGAACAGAAATACACCGGCATTATTACCTAAGTGTATTTCCAAGATGTTGCCGCGTATGTTTTCTTATTTACAGCTAGAGTTAATTATGAAAATTGTGGGGTTGGAGGCGAGGTGGGGGTGGCCGTTTGTTTTCTCGTGGTCTCCAACTAGCGTGCTCTCTTCCCCTCCCCCGCGGCGTGCAGCGGGGTGGAGAAAAGGTGGCGACAGCGACTGGAGCAGCAGAGGCTGTAGCAATGGATACCCACCTCCCATGAACCGGTTCCTCTTCCCCCTCCTCGCTGTGTGTTTGATGTGTTAAAGCAAGAGCGAGAACGCGAGCAGCGCCATGAGCAACACTACCATCGTCCCCAGCACTGCGGATCCGGGCCCCAGCGGCGGGCACAGTAGCGGAGGTGGTGGCGGCGGTGGAGGCGGCGGCATCGAGGTAATAGGTGACTAATCTCCCCGAGCGCTAGCTCTGAGCAGATGCGGACTCTCTTCGGTTTCCTAGGCAAGATCGACGAACCACACCTCTTCCCGCCGGATAATTCACCTTTGCCAATCTCAATCTCGTTAAGTTCCATGATCCAGACTCAGCGGTTGTCGCACCATGTCTGACAAACACTGTATTCCTTGACAGAGCTTTGATAACGTACCATATGCAGAAGGAGTTATTCCTGATAAGGCTGAGGCTTGTCTCTGTTGGCACCAGCTAATGCAATGGCAGGTCTTCTGCCTGGTGTTGGGCTCCTGCCTACTCCTAACCCACTTACTCAAAGCAGCTGTTCCACCGGCTGCTTTGGGGGCTCCTACTCTTGTTCCTGCCCTTGCTGCACTTGGGCTTCCTGGAGCAAACTTGAACTCAGTCTGTTGCCACAGATCAGTTGCTGAAGCTTATGAGTACTGTTGATCCCAAGTTGAAGCATTTTATCCCAGAACTTTGGGAGGCTGAGGCGGGTGGATCACTTCAGATCAGGAGTTCAAGACCAACCTGACCAACATGGTGAAACCTCGTCTTTACTAAAAATTCAAAATTAGCTGGGCATGGTGGTGCATGCCTGTAATCCGAAATACTTAGGAGGCTGAGGCAGGAGAATCGCTTGAACCCTGGAGGTGGAGGTTGCAGTGAGCCGAGATCGTGCCATTGCACTCCAGCCTGGGCAACGAGCACAAAACTCTTGTCTCAAAAAAAAATAGAGGAAGCTATGAAAAGAGTACAAGAAGCACACTCCCTAATTTCGGCTGCTATAGAACCAGATAAAGAAGAAAGAAGGTATTCAAGATCACATTCTAGGAGGAGGAGGACTCTCATCTTCTAGACACAATCAAGGAGCAGACTGAGAGAGTGATTACATTGTAAGTCTAGGAGTCGTTGATGATTCAAAAGCCCAAGACACAGAAGATCTTATTCCAGAGAGAGAGGTAGAAGTTCAAGGAGCACATCAAAAACGAGAGACAAAAAGAAAGAAGACAAAAGAAATGTTCTAAAACACCCCCAGAAAGTTACAGCACAGCTAGACATTATAGAAGTACAAACAGAGAGACAACAACGAAGAAGCAGGAGTGGAACAAGATCTCCTAAAAAGTCTCGGTCTCCTAAAAGAAAATTGTCTCTCTCACCATCCCCTGGGAAACATAAAAAGAAGAAGAAAGATAAAGAAATAGGGATGAAAGAGAACGCTCAACAAGCAAGAAGAAGAGTAAAGGTAAGGAAAAGGACCGGGAAAGAAAATCAGAGAGTGATACAGATGTAAAAGTTACACGAGTTTATGATGAAGAGGAACAAGGGTATGACAGTGAGAGAGAGAAAAAAAGAGAAGAAAGCAATAGAAGCAGGTTCTCCTAAAACAAAGAAACGTTCTGTGGAAAAGGGAACTGGTGATTCACTAGGAGAACCCAAAGTGAATGGGAATGATCATCATGAGGAAGACATGGATATGAGTGACTGAATGTTGCCTCTATGGGAATCCAGCTGTATACATGCATCAGTGTCATTCCTTTGTGTGATTTCTGAATGTTGTATTTGTTCATCGCAACCCTAGATGCATATAGCTCTGAGTTATTAATGGTTATAAAGCTCTTGTTATTGATATTACTTATTTACATCAAAAAGCTTTTAGAAAATGGTATGACATAAGCAATTCTTGTGAATTTATGAAATCTGATGGTGTAACCCATTTTACTGTTGGTGCTGCTTCATAACAAAAATGAAAAGCTACATGCATCTACAGCAAGAATAGATTGTTTATGTCATATGATTTCCTTTATTAAGTTCATTTATAGTACTTACAGAATTTTATTCGTTGCCATAATAGAGCCATGTAGGAAATGCATGTTATTGTGGCAAGAATATCCTAAATGTCATTAAAATCCTCCAACATGATGGATCTACTTATGGTCTTGTTTGTTGACATGACAAATTAACATTTCCATCTGGAAATGAGCATTTGAAATGATAATCCAGCTAGGCACGGTGGCTCACGCCTGTAATTTTAGCACTTTGGGAGGCCGAGGGGGGCAGGTCACCTGAGGTGAGGAGTTCCAGACCAGCCTGGCTAACATGGCGAAACCTTGTCTCTACTAAAAAACACACATACACACACACACACACACACACACACACACACACACACAAATTAGCCAGGCATGGTGGTGCATGCTTGTAATCCCAGCTACTCCGGAGTCTGAGGCAGGAGAATCACTTGAACCCAGGAGGCGGAGATTGCAGTGAGCCGAGATTGCGCTACTGCACTCCAGCCTAGGCAACAGAGCGAGACTCCATCTCAAAAAAAAAAAAAAAAGAAATAGATAATCCTTTAAGCCTTGTAGCAAAATGTTTGTGATTTTGGTTTGACTTTGAATGGTTATTATGCACTAACCTTTTTTGATGGCTAATTAGGGTTTAATTACAGAAACAAGATTTCAAGTAAAACTGTCTTTGGCAGTGAGTAAATAGTATATTTTGAAGTAGAGTTGTATAGTTTTTCATAAGATGTTTGGGAATTTTTTTTCCTGAAATAATTTATTCCACATCTACATCAGTGAAAGCAATCTACCTATCCTGAATCCATCTTAAAGAAAAAAAAAAAACTCATCTCTTGCCCTTATTTTGAATTTTCCACTCTTTCATTAATTTATTTGTTTTAAACTCAGTGTTGGAAATTGACCTTCATATGCTTTTAAAATAAGACAAATTTGACTGGGTATAGTGGCTCACACCTGTAATCCCAACACTTTGGGAGGCCGAGGCGGGCGGATCACCTGAGGTCAGGAGATCGACATCAGCCTGGCCAACATGGTGAAACCCTGTCTTTACTAAAAATAAAAAGATTACTGGTAGTCGCCTGTAATTCCAGCTACTCGGGAGTCTGAGGCAGGAGAACACTTGAACCCGGGAGGTGGAGGTTGCAGTGAGCCTAGATCGTGCCACTGCACTACAGCCTGGGCGACAGAGTGAGACTCTGTCTGAAAAAAAATAATAAAATCTCAAGTTGTATAAAACCGATAAATTTGTGTTACTGCAGTAGTAGTCTTAGGCACACAGTGATTTCATGTTATATATGCAAAGTAGTTAGGCAACTGCTTTCTTTGTTACAGACATTTCAAGCTCCACTTTGTGCAGTAAAAACAAAAGTAGGCTACATTCTGTGCCATGTTGATGTACAATTTCTGAAATTATTTTACAAGACTTTGATAATAAAACCCTTAAACTTTAAAAAAAAAAAAGAAAATTGTGTAATGCCTGAATCATACATTTTCATTCCTATTATTATGAAATAATCTGCCTTTTATAATAGCTTTATAATTTAACAATTAAATGTAAATCTGTATTACCTATTACTTCAAAGAAGGAATTAAAGCAAGAAGCAAAGCATTTAACTCATTTCAAGTGAATCCTTAAAACATCCTACGTGTACTATTTAGTCTTTCCTCTGATTCCTCACAACACAATATGTAGACTGTTAACACCACTCTTAAAATGGTTTCTAGGATTCTCATATTCAAACCAGAAGTGAATTATGTGTATTCTTTTTTTTTTTTTTTTTTTTTAAAGAACTTGAAGGCCAGGCTCATGCCTGTAATCCCAGCACTTTGGGAGGCCGAGGCGGGTGAATCATCTTAGGTCAGGAGTTAGAGACCAGCCTGACCAACATGGTGAAATCCTGTCTCTATTAAAAATACAAAAATTAGGTGAGTGTGGTGGTGGGCACCTGTAATCCCAGCTACTCAGAAGGCTGAGGCAGGAGAATTGCTTGAACCCGGGAGGCGGAGGTTGAAGCGAGCCAAAATGGCACCATTGCACTCCAGCCTGGGTGACAGAGAGAGGCTCCCTCTCAAAAAAAAAAAAAAAGAATGCAGTCTAGGCACAGTAGCTCTCGCCTGTAATCCCAGCACTTTGGGAAGCCAAGGCGGGTGGATTGCTTTGAGCTCAGGAGTTCAAGACCAGCCTGGGAAACATGGCAAAACCCCATCTCTACAAACATTAGCTGGGCGTGGGTTTTTTTTTTTATTTGGTTTCCCAGTGCCTGTAAAAGTTATGCTTACTCTATACTGTATTCTGTTAAATGTGCAATAGCATTATGTCTAAGAAAAAAAATCCTGTATTGCTAAAAAACACTAACGATCATCTGAGCCTTCAGCAAGTCCTAATCTTTTTGCTAGTGGAAGGTCTTGCCTCGATGTTGATGCTTGCTGACTGATCAGGGTGGTGGTTGCTGAAGGTTGGGATAGCTGTGGCAGTTCCTTAAAATAAGACAACAATGAAGTTTGCTACATCAATTGACTCTTCTCTTCATGAAAACATTTCTCTGTAGCATGCAATGGTGTTTGAGAACATATTGCCCGTCGTAGAACTTCTTTCAGAATTGGAGTGGGGTCGGGCATGGTGGCTCATGCCTATCACTTTGGAAGGACAAGGTGGGAGGATTGCATGAGGCCAGGAGTTTGAGACCAGCCTTGGCAACATACCAAGACCCTGTCTCTGCAAAAAAAAAAAAAAAAAAAAAAAAAAAAAAAAATTAATTAGCCAGGATTAAAAATGTACATGCCTATAGTCCCAGCTACTTGGGAGGCTGAAGCAGCAGGATCGCTTGAGCCCAGGAGGGGAGGTCAAGGCTGCAGTGAGCTGTGATTACTCCACTGCACTCCAGTCTGGGCAACAGAGCAAAACTCTGTCTCAAAAAATTAAAAAAAAAAAAAAAGTAAAATTGAACTGAATCCTCTCAAACTCTGCCGCTGCTTTATCAACCAAGTTTATATATTGGTTGATATATATATATCAACCAAGTTTATATATTCTAAATGCTTTGTTGTCATTTCAACAATGTTCACAGTATCTTCACCAGGAGTAGATTTTATCTCAAGAAAGTACTTTCTTTGCTCATCCATAAGATGCAGTTAGATGTAGTTCATACTAAAACTCAAGTTTTAGTATGAGATTGAAACAATTCACTCACATCTTCAGGCTTCACTTCTGATTCTTTTTATTTCCACCACATCTGCAGTTCCTTCCTCCACTGAAGTTCCAAACCCCTCAAACTCATTCATGAGAGTTGGAACCAGTGTTTTCAAACTTCTGTTAATGTTGCTATTTTGACCTCCTCTCTTAAATCACAAATATCTAGTATCTAGAATGGTGAATTCTTTCCAGAAGTTTCTTCTTTAATTCACCCATATCCATCAGAAGAATCACTATCTGTAGCAGCTAGAGCCTTATGAAATGCATTTCCTAAATAATAATAATTGAAAGTTGAAATGAATCCTTGATCCGTGGGCTGCAGAATGGATGTTGTGTTAACAGTCGTGAAAACCACATTAATCTCCTTATATGTTTCCATCAGAGCTCTTGGGTAACTAGGTTCATTGTCAGTGGGCACTCATATTTTGAAAGGAATCTTTCTTTCTGAGCAGTAGTTCTCAACAGTGGGTTTAAAATATTCAGTAAACCATGCTGTAAACAGATGTGCTATCATCCAGGCTTTGTTGTTCCGTTTTTGGAGCATAAGCAAGGTAGATTTAACATCGGGATTTTCACAATAGTAAATGAGCGTCGGCTTCAGGTTGAATTACCAGCTGCATTAGCCCCCAACAAGAGTGTCATCCTGTTTGATTCTATTTGAAGCTTTGGAGCCAGGCATTGACTTCCCTTCTCTAGCTATGAAAGTCCTAGGTGGCATCTGATTCCCATACAAGGCTATTTCATCTGCATTGAAAATCTATCATTGAATGCAGCCACCTTCTTCAGTTATCTTAACTAGATCTTCTGAATAACTTGCTGCAGCTTCTCCATCAGCACCTGCTGCTTCACCTTGCACTTATGTGTTATGGAGATGGCTTCTTTCCATAAACCTCAAGAACCAAACTGCCAGCTTCCAACTTTCCTTCTGCGGCTTCCTCACCTCTCTCAACCTTCATCGGATTGAAGAGAGTTAGGGCCTTGCTCTGGAATAGGCTTTGGCTTAAGGGAATGTTGTGGCTGTTTGATCTTCTCTTCAGACCACTAAAACTTTCTCCCTATTAGCAACAAGGCTATTTTGCTTTCTTATCATTTGTATGTTGACTGGAGTAGCACTTATAATTTCTTTAAACAACTTATTTCTTTGCCTTCTCAACTTGGGTAAATGTTTACCACAAGAGGTCTAGTTTTTGGCCTGTCTCAGCTTTTTGACATGCCTTCCTCACTAACCTTAATCATTTCTAGCTTTTGATTTAAAGTGATAAGCATGCAAGTCTTCCTTTCACTTGCACTGTTAGAAGCCATTGTAGGGTTATTCATTGGCCTAATTTCAATATCATTGTGTCTCGAGGAATAGGCAGACCCAAGGAAAGGAAGAGAGATGGGATAACGGCCGGTCAGTGAAACAGAACACAACCTTTATCGATTTCACCATCTCTTATGAGCGAGGTTCCTGGCTCCCCCAAAACAATTATAAAGGATGAGCCAGGAGGATTGCTTGAGCCCAGGAGTTTAAGACCAGCCTGGGCAACATAATGAGGCCCCTGTCTCTACAAAAAATTAAAAATTAGCTGGGCATGGTGGCATGTGCCTGTAGTCCTAGCTATGCGAGAGGCTGATGTGGGAGGATTGCCTAAGCCTAGGAGTTTGAGGCTGCAGTAAGCCATGATAGGGCCACTGCATTCCAATCTGGGCAACAGATCACCATAACAGTAAGAATTTTTTGTTTAACTGATGTGTTGTTCCAAATACCCTTACATTTAATTAATAAGTTTGACAAAATTAATTAATTAATCAGGTTGGTGGTAAAGTAACATGAGGGAACTACCTGGGTAGATGGAAACATTCTGTATGTTTTGATTGTTACATATATGAATACTTTTGTCAAAAGTCATTGATGTACAACTAAAATTTGTCAATTTATTCTTCAGTGAAGTTTTTTTTTTTAATATCCTCACTTCCAAAAAGCAGTTGTAGGCACAGAGATTTAAAAATAAACGGTCTAGTCTGAATGAAACTTTTAATTGGGATATTGTTAAAAGATAAGCATGTGTTTTTATCACTTAATTGACTAAAAAGTAGATTAAACCAGTCACAAGAGGTTTCTAATTTGATAACTAAACAAATTTTATTGGCAATTAGACTGAAAATATAATTGTCTAGAAAAAGTTTTAAGATTTAGTTTTTTCTTACATTATATTAATATTTATTAATTTTGAGATTAATGAACTTTTGTTGTAGACTTAGCTGAATCAGTAAAGTAGCATTTGTCAACCACGATAGAAATGCTTATTTTCTATATATGAAAGATGAAAATTACATAAAGTAAATGTTACAAATTACCATTATAAACAGACCTGTCTACTTACAAATGGTAAAGCTTTCTTGGCCTTTTACTATATACATCATGATGGTCTTTTGAGTGCTTTAACTCAAGTACAGAGCCTGCTAAAACAAATATTTTTCTAGAGGCAGTAATTAAGTACAACATAGCTGGAAATGTTAAGCTTGGTTTCAGACTTCCTTTTTAGAAGCTGAGGAGACATACCAAGTCTCTGCTGAATAGGTCTTAGTTTGCATATCCTTGAGTAATTCTACATGTGGTATTATACTGTGAGAAAATCCAAAATAGAGTGTCTATAAATGTCAAGATTACCTTTAATAAAATATGTGATTAAGTGACACATTCAGTATATTATATTTTAATATTTGTAGAGAACTAATGTTTTATCACCTTACACAGAACTGAATATCATTTTCAGCTTTATTACTGAATTCATAATCAATTAAATTATACCATTTTTCTCCTGATTGTGTAGGTTCTCGCCCTTTAGTTTACCCTTTGAATTATGATTTATCATCTATTTTAGTATATGTAGAAATATTCATTAATTGACTATATTGTGATTGTATGTATGAAGTAGAACTAGTTGTGACAGTGTTGCAATTAGTAGTTTTTTCTTGGAAGTATTTCACAGCATTTAATACTTGTTTGAAATGGTTTATATGAATTAAATCTGTACAACCATGGGGTAAAATGTAAACAACTGCACTATTAGGAAGATATTAAAGTAGAGGCTATATTTACAGTGTCGTCTTTCAAATCTAGCTATGCTGTAAACTGATGTTTGCTGTATGCTCCTCCTGATTTGAAATAGATGAAAGAAAATGAACCTATTATCACCATGGTTCACACAATGATTGAGAACTCGGCGCTAAGACCCCAACTGTACCAGCAAGTAAGGTCTTGGACAGTGAATGATACTGCTTTATCATCTGCAAAATCCCTCAGTGACAGTTTTGATTTATTCTCAGATTTACTCATGACATCAGTGTTTTTCTTATTTTATTTTTTGTTTATGTTTATTTGGAAAACCACAATTCATCCATGCTTTTCAAGATGCTGCAGTATTCTTAGCATGGCTTCGCTGAACATTTTGCTGTTGAATATTAAATGTGCCATTTTCCTAAAGTTTTTGTGCAGAGTATTTGATTGATATGTACTTGGAGGTCTGCAGTACATTTGCAAAATTACTAGATCTTCATATGGTTTTATTAACTTTAAAAGCATTATACCTATTTTTTAGGGAAAAGACTTTGTAAAAATATTTACTTTCAGGGGTAGCCCTCCACAACTTCCCCCAACCTAGTGTTTTAAGAATACGTTATATTTGTATGGGCGTTATTTAAATCTAGTTTCTGTACCATGGTATGGTAAAACTTAAAGATAGCCACTTTTTAACATACCGGGGGTATTTTGTCACTGTATTCTTACCATTCTCAAGCAGTCGTCAAGACTATCATAAGTTACCCTATTGTTTTTTATTCAAAATGTGTGTCATGGAGTTGGCTGGCTTTAACTTAGGAACCTTAGTAATCTGCAGATCTGCAAAAGAAGTCATATATGTTTCTATCAAATTTTTGTGTATCTCATGGTCTAAATGTTTCTAGCTATGTGTTTCTCAACATCAGCTTCTTCCACTTCAACACCCTCAAATTACTCTGGCGTATGACCTTTACAATCTTTAAAAATCATGCAGAAGAAGAAAATTAACTAACATGAAAAATGAATATATATTTTGATTAAAATATATAAGGCACCTAGTAAAAAGAACAACTTTGAGCTCACAGTGGCTTTTAAGGCCTCTGTTTGGTTTAGTTGCCATGGGATCTGCATCACAGGGCCATGTAACTGAGGAATGGATACAGTTGATCAGAGGGTGACTTGTATTTCAGCACAGTTTTCAAAATATTTAAAGTATATTATTAGATGACTGAAAATAGTCTCAAATTTGCAATAAAGAGATTAACAAGCTATTAAATATTTAAAGTTAAACAGCTTTACTTATCAAAAGAAAATGGAATCTTTCAATTCTTAAAGTCACCAGATTATAGACCTTGGTACTCTATTCCAAAGTACCACACCGAGAGTCTTAATACTTACTCCAAAACTGATACCTTCTGCAGTGTCTGAAGCTGTCAGTAAAATATATCATCATCTATATGATGCTAAATTGACATGAGATCAAAGGGATTTTGTTATAATAGGTTATGTTTTTATCACATTTTGCATATTTTAGATGAGAATGGTAGCCTGGATTTCCTGTTTGGTTTGATTGGCTTTTTTTAATATATAATGCTCAACATTCATGGTTCATGATGCAGAAGTCTGATAGTTTAAATTATTCAGTTGCATTAAAAGTTCTAATTGGGGTTTTCCCAAAATGTGAAGATCTGAAATGGGAAGGGCTGGGGGTGGGGGGGAAAGTGAAGATGTCTGAGACTGGCACATTATAGCATCACTGACCTTGAATACTGAAAGAGCAATAGATTTGTATAAATATTTCTTTATATTAATATGTAAAAGAAAACTAAAATTGTACAGAACAGAAAGATCTGAATGTCTAATGTCAGCAGCCTTGCCTGGGCATGGCTGAGTCACCAGTTACCAGGAAATCAGTGTTAACTCTCAGTGCTGTTAAGGCTAGGGAGTCTTCAAACTGTCTTATTTTTATTCAGCCACTAGTAAAGGACTTAATTATTATGCAGGGCATCCTTAATAGATTAAAGTGACAGCCTGACACATTTTTTAAACTGTGTTTATAAATTTGCACAAACTGAAATTATATTTTATTTTTCTCCAGGTTTCCCTCATGATGTTATTATCCAGGGAAAATGTACTGCTACAGTTTGCTTTTCTGAAGTTGAATGACAATGTTGTATTAATAAGTTCTTGATATTTAGCTAGAAATACAATGGCAAAATGTTTTATAACCTATTTTATTCTGAATCATAGCCACTCAGTTTTTGGAAATGTTTGCATCTTTCTTCCTTGGAGAACACTCAAGAAATTACCTAGGCAGTAATTTTCTTAAAATTGGTCAAATAAAAAAGACTTAAAACTGAATCCAGTCTTGGTGAGGTGGCTTATGCCTGTAATCCCAACAATTTGTGAGGCCAAAGCTGAAGGATCGCTTGAGCCCAGGAGTTTGAGACTAGCCTGGGCAACAAAGCAAGACCCTGTCTCTGCAAAATGTAAAAAAATTAGCCAGGCGTGGTAGCATACACCTGTAGTCCTAGCTACTCAGGAGGCTGAGACAGGAGTCCGAAGCTGCAATGAACTGTGATTACGATTACACCACTGTGCTCTAGCCTGATGGGTGACAGAATGAGATACTATCTCTTTTTTTTTTTTTTTTTTTTTTTTTTTTTAAGCATTCTGTATTCTACACCACCTTTCACAGTTACATTTTAGGACCATAGTTTTTATAACATGATTAATACCAGTGAAATTAATCACCTGATAGGTAATTTGTCCTAAAAGATGCAATATCAACAAATGCCTATAGTCCTATGAGCATTTTTTGCCATCTATGGATATAATGTCTAATTTTATCAAATTTTAAAATATTTCCCCAAAACTCCTTTTTGGAGTTTATGTATTATGTTCATATACTCTAAAATGTATATAGTCCACATACCTAAGGGATATTGAAGTTAAATTTTAATTAACATGAGTAACTTTGTTTTAATGCCAAGACAGCTTTATAAAAAAAGAAACTATCAGATACTTTAAAAGGTTCCGACATCCTAAATAAAATATAACACATGTCCTTATGTAGTTAATAAAATCTATATAATACACTCCTCAACCTGAAGTTGGAGCACTGCACCAGTTTATGTAATTACTACATAGCCCATTTTTTCATTTGCTTTTCTAGTGTTGCTAAGGTACTTCGAATGAAGTATTCAAACCAAACCTTTTTTTTTTTTTTTTTGGCTAAAGGTGTATTTGAAAAAAATGATAAACAGTGTTACCATGAACTTAAATATGCAAAACTTGAATTAACCAGAATGCTCATGAAATTTACTTTTTTTTTTTTTTTTTTTTTTTTTGGTAGGGCCGGGGGTTGGGATGAGGGGTCAGGATTTTCATGTTGAGGACGAAATAGCAACCTTTTCAGTTCTATGAAGGCGTTTTTTGTTTGTTTAAGGAAAAATTTTGTTTTCTTATGCTTTTCTTCTGTCGTAAAAGCAATGTGTGGGGAGAGGTTTAAGGATTTGGTTAGTTGATGTCTAATGAATATCTTTATTGAATAACTTGATAAAAGATTTAAAGAAAAATTTCAGTGGTACTAAAAGTAGAAATACCACAAAAATCTGATTGATATGATATTTATATGGCTATAAAGGATATATCACTCTAAAGTTGTAACTACAGTAGACATTTTTCTCTATTATGATATGCTAACTGATGTAAAAATAAATCTGCAATAAGAGTCCCCAAATAAAAATAGTATATCAATATCCTAAAGATTTACTATAAATTACTAAGTTTTCACTTTAATATACTAATATTTTTTTCTGTTAACTCTGAGATATAGGGTACATTTGATATTTTAATCTAGATGAAACACTGTCCGCTAGTTATATTCAGATTCTGTAGTCTAGTAAAGCTGTTTTGCATTTAACTTTAAATATTAAGCAAACTACGGCCGGGTGTGGTGGCTCACGCCTATAATCCCAGCACATTGGGAGGCCAAGATGGGAGGATCACTTGAGGTCAGGAGTTCGAGACCAGCCTGGCCAACATGGCCCCCGTCTCTATTAAAAATACAAAAATTAGCTGGGCATGATGGTGCACGTATAATCCCAGCTAGTCTGCAGGCTGAGGCAGAAGAATCACTTGAACCCTGGAGGCAGAGGTTGCAATGAGCCGAGATCGCACCTCTGCACTCCAGGCTGGGCAATAGCGAGACTCCATCTCAAAAAATAAATAAATAAATATTAAGCAAACTATATTTGAACTTTTAGTAGCTTATGACCTTTCATCTTTAATTTGTTATAAATATGAAAATGGAATTTTGGCATTGTCTTACATTTTTTATCATAGATCTACCTATTTAAAACTTACTTTATATTACTTTTTTTCCAGATAGGAATATAAATTATTTTCTTGGATCTAGGTGCTTTAATTTACAATGACAGTTGACACTTCTCAGGACACACCTGAGGATACTTATTTTGAGTAGTGTAAGAGTATTCTAACTTTAGTCATTAAATTCATTTTTCATGTCATATTCATTCCTATGAAAGTTTTGTGGTTTAACAATCACTGTGCATAGTCTTAAATAGTCACAGATTCATTTGCATGAGGTATGTGAAAGTAATGTCTTGAAATGAAATATAAATCCAGGAATTATTGTATGTTTGGAATGCTTATATTTTTAACCTTCTCCTGATTCCCACATTTCTAGATCAATTCAAAGTTATCTCCTGTTTAAAATAATGCTTCCTTTTAAAGCTGTAACTGTCAAGCAGTTTCTTTCATAGAGAAAACATATAGAATTGTCATTTATACATTCTTATGTATTATGCATATATGAAATTTAGTTTTCTAAACTGGAATATAATTGGGACACATTACTTCTAACTCCACCTTGAAAAAATTGTGCCATTTAGTAAACATGCAATGAGCCCCATTTAAATTTTTTCTACTGTGTTTTTGTTATTTTCTCACAGTCAATATAAAAATCAAAAGACAAGAAAAATAGTGAAGTATTGCCTGCAGAGGCTATGATGTTATCTGTAGTATAACTGACTGGGATGGCTATTGAAATCTTGCTAAGCACGATCAGAAGTAACCAAAATATCTTTTAACCAAAATATACTGGGAAGAAGCTGAAGAAAGGATATTTAAGTACACTGAATAATTCCTTACAATATAGTAACATAAATGGAGTCAACTAACACACATAAACTTGTTATGAAATTTGACTATCCATAGTTTATAACATAGGCTTTCAGTTTTATGAGATTTCGAATGATTTTCCTCTTTTCAATTAAACCCATCCTTTTCCTTCATTATCTTTTAGTTCTTAAGACAGAAGAGCAAGATAAGTCTATATTGTGTATGTGTGTTTATATATTATATATATGTATACAATATGTTATAGGTTTTGTTAAGATGTGTTGACATTTGAGTGTACGCATATACAGTGTGTGATTATGTGTATACCGTGAAGGATGGTTTTGACTGTTGAACTATGCTTAATTTAAGTATTTGATTTGATACAGTTGCTACGATTGTATTTGTCAATTTTTTTATTAAAATAATGTGTGTCTTTAAAAGCAATAATGTAAGATACTGTATTAGTTTTGTTTGACCAGCATATTATTATGTTTAACAAGCTTGTTACATACATCGTTCGTACGTATCTTGCATATTATATCACTGTTAAGTATTTTTCTACTTTGTTGATCAGTGTTTGAATTAAACTTCTAAAAGTATAAGAATCATTAAAATCCATTTTTGTTATGTTATATATATTTAATATAAATCCAAAGTATTAATTATAGGCTAAATATATTTTTAAATAAGATTTTTTAAGTTGCTATATGATTTTTTTCTTATAGCTGTCACAAGATGAAGGTAGAGGCACATTATACAAATACAGACCTGAAGAAGTAGATATTGATGTAAGTATTAGTATGATATGTATTGTCAGTACTCTGTCGTATTCTCTGCCAAAAACACTGGAAATAAGCATGACCAAAAAACTTCTTTCTCCAAAGTCCTCCAAAGTGACATCAGATAAATTCATATTTTATGTGTGTGCTCTAAATTATTATTCCCTGCCCTCTGCGTCCCACTGCTCCCTATTGTTAGCAGTCCAACGCATTAAGCATCACTTAAATGAAAGTAAAAACTGTTTCTGATTTTTAGAAGTTACAGATTGGCTGGACACGGTGGCTCACACCTGTAGTCCCAGCACTTTGGGAAGCCGAGGCGGGCGGATCAGTTGAGGCCAGGAGTTTGAGACCAGCCTGGGCAACATAGCAAGACCCTGTCTCTACTAAAAATACAAAAATTAGCTGGGCATGGTGGTACACGCTTGTAATCCCAGCTACTCGGTAGCCTGAGGCATGAGAATCTCTTGAACCCAGGAGGGAGAGGTTCAGTGAGCCAAGATCACGCCCCTGCACTCTAGCCTGGGTTATGGAGTGAGACCCTGCCTCAAAAAAAAAAAAAAAGTTATGGAAGACTGGAGACTGGAGACGAAGAATTGCTATGTTTTTCAGATAAAGTTCGGCCTTTAGAAATTTTATCACTACTCCTTTTTAAATTTAGTTTCTTTTAAATCATATTTTAGATTGCTGATTTGCCATACATTCTTCCCTCATTATACCCCCTTTTCTTTTCATTTCTTTTTTTTTTTTTTTTTTTTTTTTTTTGAGTCAGGGTCTCTCTCTGTCACCCAGGTTGGAGTGCAGTGTCATGATCTCAGCTCACTGCAACCTCCACCTCCTGGGTTCAAGTGATTCTTATGCCTCAGACACCCAAGTAGCTGGGATTACGGGAGCACGCCACCATGCCCAGCTAACTTTTTGTATTTTTTTTTTTAGTAGACAGGGTTTTGCCATGTTAGCCAGGCTGGTCTCGACCTCCTGACCTCAGGTCACCCACCCACTTTGGCCTCCCAAAGTGCAGAGATTACGGGGGTGAGCCACCGAGCCCAGCCCCCCACTTTTTCTTTTTAACACCTTTCATTTTGTGTAGGCTGAATCTTGTTGTCTGACAAAGATAAGGTAGTTATTTTAATAGATAAATGGCAAAGAAGGTAAAGTTTCAAATTTCTTGCTTATGTGTCATTATGCCATAAAGTTGGGGACATATTTCCAATTTGTCCAGTGTTTTCGTTTTGAAACATTAAAACTGGTTTATTGTACTATTGAAATTTTATTAGAATACTTTCTTGTACTTTCATAATTAAGAAATTAGGGTAATATTAAGAATTTAAACACTAAAACCCTGATGAAAGTTATTTTTCTCCATTAATAATATTTTTATTTGTATTTCAATTAGAAGTGATCTATTGCTTATATTATTTTCTAAGAATCTAAGAGTGTGATTTTTTAAATATGTAACAATAGAATCCAGTAAGCATTTTAATTAAGGACTGCATATATCACTTAACCTATTTAGCAGATTGTAGAGGCAAAATGCTTGCATGCCTATTTTTTAAGCATTCTATCTTTATAAGCTATATTTTAACTTTTATTTTATTGATTGAAATAAAGATTTTTGGTCATATAATGACTGCCTACCTCCAGTTACAGAAAAAATAAAAAATTGCTAACAAGACATCTTCTCTTATAACCTAGGCCAAGTTAAGCCGATTATGTGAACAAGATAAAGTGGTGCATGCTCTGGAAGAGAAACTTCAGCAACTCCACAAGGAGAAAGTAGGACAATTATGTTTATTGTCTACAATTGATGTTACTTAATATGATTATTATCAGGACACTGATAAGTAAAAAGAATTAATACAATGATGCAGAACATTAAGTGTAATTCTTTTTATTATAATAGTACACGCTTGAGCAAGCTTTGCTATCAGCCAGCCAAGAGATAGAAATGCATGCAGATAACCCAGCAGCCATTCAGACAGTGGTGTTACAAAGGGATGATTTACAAAATGGACTGCTTAGTACGTGTCGAGAACTTTCTCGAGCCACTGCCGTAAGTAGATTTTTTTTTCCCCTAATAAAAGTAGCTTAAATGTGTAGTTCTATTTTCTTCTCTTTTTTAAATACTGGGCTCTCTTTAGGATTCTTCTTTATTATTATAGCAGAAAACATTAATTTGTTATTAGTGTGCTTCTGTTTAGGAACATAAAATTAAAAGATTATTTAATTAGCGGGCATTCTGTTATTTATTTATTTACTTATGAGACAAGGTCTCACTCTGTCACCAAGGCTGGAGTACAGTAGTTTGACTATAACTCACTTGTAGCCTGAATCTCTTAGACTCAAGTGAGTGCTTCAGCCTCCCAAGTAGCTGGGACTACAGGCTGGCACTACTACACCTGACTAGATTTTTTTTTTTTTTTTTTTTCATAGAAATGGGGCCTCACTATGTTGCCCAGACTGGTCTCAAACTCCTGGTCTCAAGTGATTCTCCTGGCTTGGCCTGCCAAAGGGCTGCAATTACAGGTGTAAGCCACCACACCCAGTCAAACATTTTGTCCTTTGTGAAATGAGTGTTTTACAGGGGAGATAAGTACTCCTGTTTATTGCATTAAGAAAATAAGTAGTCTGGATTCGGTGGCTCACTCCTGTAATCCTAGCACTTTGGGAGGCCAAGGTGGGTGGATCACCTGAAGTCAGGAGTTCAAGACCAGCCTGACCAACATGGTGAAACCCCATCTCTACTAAAAATACAAAATTAGCCAGGTGTGGTGGCATGCACCTATAATGAGGCAGGAGAATCATCTGAGCCCGGGAGGCAGAGGTTGCAGTGAGCTGAGATCGCGCCATTACACTCCAGCCTGGGCAACAAGACTGAAACTCTGTCTCAATCAATCAATCAATAGAAATATAAATAGCAAGGCTGGGTGTGGTGGCTCACACCTGTAATCCCACGACTTTGGGAGGCCGAGGCAGGTGGATCACTTGAGGTCAGGAGTTCGAGACTAGCCTGGCCAACATGGTGAAACCTCGTCTCTACTAAAATACAAAAATTAGCTGGGCGTGGTGGCAGGTGCCTGTAATCCTAGTTACTTGGGAGGCTGAGGCACGAGAATTGCTTGAACCTAGGAGGCAGAGGTTGCAGTGAGCCAAGATCATGCCACTGCACTCCAGCCTGGGCAACAGAGTGAGACTCTATTTCAAAAAAAAAAAAAAAAGAAAGAAATGTACGTAACAGAACCTTGTAACTCATAGTCATGTAACTAGGACTGTGAGTCTCTTGGAATTACCAAATCTAAAAGTCTTAACTTGCAGCTTATAAATTGAGTGTTTTATGAGTTTAAACAGCTGGCTTTAGGTCCTATGATGTGGTCATCTCTATAAACATAGTAAGAGCACCAGTCCAAGCAGCTCTTTGAAAGAGAAATCTTAGGAAAAACTGCCATGTTATATAAAACTGCTCCCAAACCCTTGTCTGTACCTTCAATGGGCTAGGGAGCAGCTATCTTTTAAGAAGGGCCACAGACAGTATAGCTTAATTTAGAGGAGTCTTTCCAGGCCAGCAGGATCCCAGAATCTCAACTTGGCTTCTATTCTGAACCCTGAATTCCAAACGTGAGCTATTTTTAAAGGAATATACCATGATTTTAAAATCACTGAAAACTTAGTTTGAGGAATTCTTAAATACCTTATATTTCTATTTCCGTTTTTAAAATACTGTTATTTCTGTTGTCTCATTTGAGTCTTAATTATATTGTCATGTTTATAGACTTTTTTAAAATTTAATATCCTTTCCATTATGAGTATCTTGAAATAAGAAACTATGTCTCATTCACATTGGATGAATGATTGAGCTGAATGACTTACCCAAGGTTACAAAGCTAATAAATAATATACCTAAAACTCAAATCCAGATCTTCTTACCACATTTCTCAAGACTTAGATCTACATGGATTTCTGTAATATAGTCATAAAGAAAATATAAGCACCTGAAATACTGTCTACAAGGAAGTAGTACTAAGCTAATCAAGGATAGGTAGGATTTGGATACAACGAGAAGAGAAATGAAGAGTGGTTTATTCAAATAATAAAAAACATCTTAAGCCACAGCAAAGATGAGAACGTAGGAGACATGTTTGGAAAAGGAGGAAATAGAACTAACTGCCTGACTGGGATAGAGGATTCCTGTGAGAAGATAGAAAATGTGAGATTAGAAAGGGAAAATGGGGTTAAACTGTCAATGCCAAGCTAATGAGAAGCTCAGGGTCTCTGTGACACCTTGAGTCAAATCAAAATGGTAGGCTCTACAGACATTTAGTTGGAAACTATTTAATGATTTGGTATCTGCTCTTGAAATTCCGATTTTAGGGAATCCCTTTCCTTGTCAACTGGGATTAATAAATTAAATCTCATCAGTAGGCTTAAAATTTGCTCCATCTCAAGGTTAACTTTAACCCAGATGGGAAATTTGTTAAAAATATCTTAATAGAAATGAATTTTGCCAGGAGTGCTGGCTCACGCCTGTAATCTCAGTACTTTGGAAGGCTGAGGCAGGAGGATTGCTTGGGCCCAGGAGTTTGAGACCAAACTGGGCAATTTAGGGAGACCCTATCTCTACAAGAAACAAAAAAGTAGCTGGGCGTGGTGGTGTACACCTGTGATCCTAGCTACTTAGGAGACTGAGGTGGGAGGATCTCTTCAGCCCAGGAGGTCAAGGCTGCGTGATTGTGCCACTGCACTCCAGCCTGGGTGATAGAGTGATACACTGTCTCTAAAACAAAATCGTTAATAATAGAAGGCCAGGCATGGTGGCTCACGCCTGTAATCCCAGCACTTTGGGAGGCCGAGACGGGCAGATCACAAGGTCAGGAGTTCGAGACCAGCCTGGCTGACACGGTGAAACCCCGCCTCTAATAAAAATACAAAAATTAGCCAGGTGTGGAGGCAGACGCCTGTAATCCCAGCTACTCAGGAGGCTGAGGCAGAATTGCTTGAACCCGGGAGGCGGTGGTTGCAGTGAACCGAGATCGTGCCATTGCACTCCAGCCTGGGCGACAGACTGAGACTCCGTCTCAAAAAAAAAAAAAAATAGTAATAATAAATAGAAAATAGGCCAGGCAGGTGCGGTGGCTCAAGCCTGTAATCCTAGCACTTTGGGAGGCCAAGGCGGGCAGATCACCTGCGGCCAGGAGTTCAAACCAGCCTGACCAACATGGAGAAACCCCACCTCTACTAAAAATACAAAATTAGCCAGGCATGGTGGTGCATGCCTGTAATCCCAGCTACTCAGGAGGCTAGGACAGGAGAATCGCTTGAACCCGGGAGGCTGAGGTTGCGGTAAACCGAGATCACGCCATTGCACTCCGGCCTGGGCAACAAGAGCGAAACTCTGTCTCAAAAAAATAAAATAAATAAAATAAAATAAAATAAATAGAATAGAATAAAATAAAATTTGATCTTGTTTGAGTATCCCTTTTTCTGGTTTTTGTCTTATGTAATCACTTTCCTGGTTTCTTTTTCCTTGCCTTCAACGATAATCAGTAGTTATGACAAACCCTCAGAATATATTCTTCTAAGACAAGTCTTATTGCATAGAATACAAACTATGTTATTTGTGCCTTTATGTAAACTTATTTATATTTGTAGCTTAAGGCTGCAAATGTTAGCATGTGCATAACATCATACTGGGCATATGGTTGGCACTCAGTGAATGTTGATTAGATTTAAATTTGAATTACATTTTTGCTGGCAGAATCTCAAAGGGTTTCACTGAATCTTTCACAGTCAATTCATAGCACTAGTTCAAATCTAAGCCCCAAGCATAAGGGGTATAACATTAGCATCTCTGTAGATCAAAGCTGTGATTCTGAAAACATCTTCTCCTTACCTGGTAGGCCACAAAAGTACACAAAACTAGGATTAGCACAAGGAAAACATGTAAAGCAGTGTCCCTATACTTTTTATTTATTTTTATTTTATTTTAGGTTTGGGGGTACACGTGTAGATTTGTTAACTGGGTCTATTGTGTGATGCTGAGGTTTGGAGTATGAATGAGCCCATCACCCAGGTACCTAGCATAGTACTCGATTTCAACCTTTATCCTCCATTCTTTCCCCACCCTCAGTAGTCCCCGGTTTCACTGTTACCATCTTTACGTCCATGAGTACCAGCGTTTAGCTTCCACCTGTAAGTGAGAACATACAGTATTTGGTTTTCTTTTCCTGCATTAATTTACTTAGGATAATGGCCTCTGGCTGCATCCATGATGCTGCAAAGGACATGATTTCATTCCTTGTTATGGTTGTGTAGTACCGTGGTATATATGTACCACATTTTCTTTATCCAGTCCACCATTGATGGGCATCTAGGTTGGTTCCATGTCTGTGCTATTGTAAATAGTTCTGTGGTGAACATGCAAGTGCATGTGTATGTTTGGTAGAAAGATTTGCTTTCTTTTGGATATACTTTTGGATATATACCCAGTCAATGCAATTGCTGGGTCAAATGGTAGTTCTGATTTAAGTTCTTTGAGAAATCTCCAAACTGCTGTCCACAGTGGCCGAACTAATTTATATCTCCACTCACTGTGTATAAGCATTTCCTTTTCTCTGCAGTCTTGCCAGCATCTGTTTTTTGTTTTTTTTTTTACTTTTTAATAGTAGCCATTCTGATGAATGTGAGATGGTATCTCATTGTGATTTTCATTTGTATTTCTCTGATGATTAGTGATATGGAGCATTTTTTTATATGCTTGTTGGCCACTTGTATGTCTTCCTTTAAGTGTCTGTTCATGTCTTCTGCCCATTTTTTAAAAGGGTTGTTTTGTTTTTTCCTTGCTCAATTGCTTAAGTTCCTTATAGATTCTGGATATTCAACCTTTGTCGGATGCGTAGTTTGCGAGTATTTTCTCTCATTCTATAGGCCGTTTACTCCATTGATAGTTTCTTTTGCTTTACAGAAGCTCTTTAATTAGCTCCCACTTGTCAATTTTTGTTTTTGTTGCTATACTTTTTTTTTTTTTTTTTTTTTTCTGAGACAGAGACTCACTCTGTTGCCCAGGCTAGAGTGAAGTGGCGCGATCTTTGCTCACTGCAACCTCCACCTCCCAAGTTCAAGCAATTCTCGTGCCTCAGCCTCCCAAGTAGCTGGGATTGTAAATGCCTGCTACCAAGCCTGGCTACTTTTTGTATTTTTAGTAGAGACAGGGTTTCACCATGTTGGCCAGGCTGGTCTCGAACTCCAAGCCTCATGTTATCTGCCCACTTTGGCCTCCCATAGTACTGGGATTACAGGCATGAGCCACCAAGCCTGGCTAAAGGATTCTTATAGTTTGAGGCCTGACACTTAAATCTTTAATCCATCTTGAGTTAATTTTTGTATATGGTGAAAGTAACGGGTCAGTTTCATTCTTCTGCATATGGCTAGCCAGCTATTCCAGCACCATTTATTGAATAAGAAGCCCTTTCCCCATTGCTTATTTTTGTCAATTTGATCAAATATCAGATGGCCATAGGTGTGTGGCTTAACTTCTGGGTTTTATATTCTGTTCCCTTGGTCTGCGTCTGTTTTTGTACTAGTACCATGAAGTTTTAGTCTGTAGCCTTATAGTATAGTTTGAAGTCAGGTAGTGTAATGCCTCTGACTTTGTTTTTGTTTAGGATTGCTTTATCTGTTTGGACTCTTGGTTCGATATTAATTTAAGAATTTTTTTTCTAGTTCTGTGAAAAATGATGGTAGTTTGATAGGAATGACATTGAATCTGTAGATTGCTTTGGGCAGTATGACCGTTTTAACAATATTGATTCTTCTAATCCATGAACATGGAATGTTTTTCCATTGGTTTGTGTCATCTATGATTTCTTTCAACAGTGTTTTGTAGTTCTTCCTATAGACATCTTTCACCTCCTTGGTTAGATGCATTCCTAGGAGTGTGTGTGTGTGTGTGTGTATGTGTGTATTGTAAATGGAATTGCATTCTTGATTTGGCTCTCAGCTTGAACATTATTGGTGTATAGAAATGCCAGTGATTTTTGTACATTGATTTTGTGTCCTGAAACTTTCCTGAAGTCATTTATCAGTTGTAGGAGCCTTTTGATAGGGTCTTTAGGGTTTTCTAGGTATAGATCACATTGTCCGTGAGGAGAGGTAATTTGACTTCTTTTCCTAAATTTGGATGCATTTTATTTCTTCCTCTTGCCTGATTGCTCTGACTGGGACTTCCAGTACTTTGTTGAATAGGAGTGGTGAGAGTGGGCATCCTTGTCTTTTTCCAGTTCTCAAGGGAAATGCTGCCAGTTTTTGCCCATCTCAGTGTGATGTTGGCTGTATATTTGTCATAGATGGCCTTTACTATTTTAGGGCATATTCCTTCAGTATGGATTTATTTCTTAAGGGTTTTTATCATGAAGAGATGCTGGATTTTATCAAAAGCCTTTTCCATGTCTACTGAGATGATCATATGTTTTTTGTTTTTCTGTTTATGTGGTGACTCCCATTTATGATTTGCATATGTTGAACCAATCTTGCATCTTAGAAATGAAGCCTATTTTATCATGGTGAATTAACTTTTTGATATGCCACTGAATTTGGCTTGCTGGTATCTTGTTGAGGATTTTTGCATCTATGTTCATCAGGGATATCGGCCTTTGTTTTCTTTCTTCTTTGTGTCTTTACCAAGTTTTGGTATCAGGGTGATGTTGGCTTCATAGAATGAGTTAAAGAGGAGACCCTTCTTCTTATTTTTTTGGAATAGTTTCAGTAGAATTAATACCAGCTCTTTGTACGTCTGGTAGAAATCAGCTGTGAATCCATCTGATCTGTGCCTTTTTTTGTTTGGCAGGTTTTTTATTACAGATTCAATTTCAGACCTCAATATTGGTCTGTTAAGTGTTTCAGTTTCTTCCTGATTCAATCTTGGGAGATTGTATATTTCCAGGAATTTATCTATTTCATCTAGATTTTCTAGTTTGTGTGCATAGTGGTGTTCGTAATTGTCTCTAAGAATCCTTTGTATGTCTGTGGGATCCATTGTAATGTCACCTTTGTTGCTTCTTATTGTGCTTATTTGGATCTTCTTTTTTTCTTTATTATTCTAGCTAACAGTCTGTCAGTCTTGTTTTTGTTTTCAAAGAACCAACTTTTGATTTCCCCAGGCTGGTGTGGTGGCTCACACTTGTAATCCTAGCACTTTGGGAGGCTGAGGTAGGCAGAATACTTGAGCCCAGGAGTTTGGGACCAGCCTAAGCAATATGGTGAAACTCCGTCTCTACCAAAAAAAAACTAGCCGAGCACAGTGGCATGTGCCTGGAGTGCCAACTACTCGGGAGGCTGAGGCAGCAGGATGACCTGAGCCCAGAGAGGTCCCGGACGACAAAGTGAGACCGTGTCTCAAAAAACAAAACAAAAGAAAATCCACAAAAAAGCCAACAGAAGTGTGGCGTAGTAACAGTTATTTATTTAAATCTTCCCCTGTGTGCTAGCCTTTCTATTTTTATTATATCTAGAATTTTTAACAATAAAAAGCAAGCACTTTCTTTGAGATGAGAAGATAGTTTTGTTTCATAGAAAACATTAGAGAAGAAACTAAACATGAGAGTTAAAGATTACAAATAGCTAAAACATAGAATGACTACAATTGTGGTCATAAACTAGAAATTTAAAACATGAATAGCTTTATAATTGTGGCTGATAGTTGAGCCTCACTTTATACAGTTTGATTTGGTGGCCTTTTAAACATCTTTTTAGTGTGTTTCAAGTCGAGGCTAAGTGAAAAAATAATAATAAAATGTAAACATCTTTTTAGGTTAAAAACAGCCAGTGTAGTCATTAGATATAGTGTAGTAAGAGGCATGCCATGTGCTTAATAAGCAGTGATTTTATTTGAGAAGCAGTTACATGACAAGTATAAATTCGTAAAAAAAAAATCTTTTTTTAAAAACTCCTCAAATAGTTAAGCACATTCTTCAAATGTGAGCCAGGAAATCTCTACATCCTGAAGGTAAAATGAAAAAATGAATAAGTCAGATATAACTTTCTTTTGATTGACCTGAAAAATCAACTGCTTCTAATACCAGTTGGCAGGACTGTTATGGTGGGGTATTAGTGACCAAAAAATTAACGTTTTAATTTTTTTGCCTGATCCTCGAAATATACCAGTAAAATTAATTTAAATATCATAAGGCTTTAATTTTCCAAGATATAGTGGTGGGCATTAATTTGTAATTTTACTTAAAGTTGGAAAGAGATGTTTGAGTTTAAATTAGGAAGTTAATGAATAATTACACTACATCTATTGCCTCTCCCTCATTTTGATATTAAAAACCTATGTCAATACTTTTCCAAAGTTACAGGTTTTTTATTTTTTAATGAAAAGCAGAAAAATGAATTGACATTTCTTAAATTAAAACTTAGAAACCCTAATTGAGAAGCAAACCAGAAGTAAAACAGTTTAGTTTTATTAGCTCTAAGAATAATGGTAATTATTTGCTTTTTTTTTTTTACTATAGCCACCTATAGTCTTACAATATTTACTTGATTATTAAGAAAAGAGGCAATGTGACAGTAAAATACAGAGAAAACAATTTGAGATTTGTGTCTAGTGTATTGTGTAACCATTCCCTTGAGTAGATTTTGTTGTAAATTACCATTGATTTTAGAAAAGAAAAGGAAAGTTTTCCTCATATTAAAAACTTGGAAGTGCATCATTAGTTTTGATTTTTTTTTTTTTAATAGAATTTTTTTGTAGAGATGAGATCTCCCTATGTTGCCCAGGCTGGTCTTGAATTCCTGAGCTCAGGAGATTCTCCCACCTCGGCCTCCCAAACTGCTGGGATTACAGGCGTAAGCCACCATGCCCGGCCGTTAATCCTTTCTTAATAAAGGACATAGTATATAACTGCTATATAGCCGTCTAGCTAAATATTAAAATCCTTAACTGATTTTTTTGGAAATCTGGAATTTCATTACATTTAAGTATTTAGACCTACTTCACTTTCTCCCCGACACAGTGGCCAAGTCTTGTCTCAGTACAGACTATATAGAAGTAAGCACTATTAAAATTTACTTGCTCCATACCCTAAACTTAGACAATTTTTTTTAAAAAATCTTGGCCAGGCCTGCTGGCTCCTGTGTGTAATCCCAGCACTTTGGGAGGCAGAGGCAGGAGAATTGCTTTAGCCTAGGAGTTCAAGACCAGCCTGGACAACATAGTGAGACCTCAAGTTTACAAAAGATTAAAAAACAATACCCCAGCATGGTGGTGTGCACCTGTACTACTCAGGAGGCCAAGGCGGTAGGATTGCTTGAGCCTGGGGAGTTGAGGCTGCAGTGAGCTGAGATCACATCACTGCGCTCCAGCCCAGGTGACAGAGTAAGAAAAAAGTCTGGCCTGGCACAGAGGCTCACACCTATAATCCCAGTTCTTTGGAAAGATTGCTTGAACCCAGGAGTTCAAGACCAGCCTGAGCAACATGGTGAAACCCCAAATTAAAAAATTATCTGGACATGGTGCAAACCTGTAGTCCTAGCTACTTGGGAGACTGAGGCAGGAGGATCGCTTGAGCCCAGGAGTTCAAGGCTGCAGTGAATTATGATCATGCCACTGCACTCTAGCCTGGGCAGCAGAGCAAAACCGTGTCTCTAGAAAACTCTGCAGCAATCCCTCCTCCTGCCCAACACGCACACTATTTTTTTCTTTTCTTGGAATATAACATGTTCTCAGAAAAGCACACAGTTTAGGAGTTTAGCCAATATCTATATCGAGACATTGAATTTTACTAGCATGCCAGAGGCTCCTCTCCCAAAAGGAACACTACCAGACTTTTTCTTTTCTTCTTTCTTTTCCTTTAATTTTTTTAAATTGTTTTAGAGACAGGGTATTGCTACATTGCCCAGATGGGAGTGCAGTGGCTGTTCACAGGTGCAGTCGTAGCACACCACAGCCTCCAACTCTTAGCCTCAAGTGATCCTTCCCCTGTCCAGTCTCCTGAGTAGCTATAGCCTAGCACCTGACATTTAAACTATAGATGAGTTTTGCCTATTTTTGAACTTGTTTTTTGGAGACAAAGTCTCTTACACAGGCTGGAGTACAATGGCACAATCTCGGCTCACTGCAACCTCCACCTCGCTCAAGCGATCCTCTCACCTCAGCCTCCCAAGTAGCTGGGACTACAGACATGCGCCACCATGCCTAATTTCTGTATACTTTGCAGAGATGGGATTTCACCATGTTGCCCAGGCTGGTCTCAGATTCCTGGGCTTAAGCAGTCCATCCATCTTGGCCTCCTAAACTGCTGGGATTACAGGCATGAGCCACTGCACTCAGTCTTGAACTTTATGTGAAGTGTAACCATATACTCTTTGCCTGGCTTCCTTTAACTTACGAGGTTCATCCATATAGTTCCAGATTGAAAGAATTCATTCAGGCGGGCAGATCACCTGAGGTCAGGAGTTCAAGACCAGCCTGACCAACATGGAGAAACCCCGTCTCTACTAAAAATACAAAAATTAGCCAGACGTGGTGGCGCATGCCTGTAATCCCTACTACTCGGGAGCCTGAGGCAGGAGAATCGCTTGAACCCAGGAGGCAGAGGTTGCGGTGAGCTAAGATTGCACCATTACACTCCAGCCTGGGCAACAAGAGTGAAACTCCATCTCAAAAAAAAAGAAGTCTGGCCGTGGGTGGCTCATGGGTGTAATCCCAGCACTTTGGGAGGCTGAGGCGGGCGGATCATGAGGTCAGGAGATCGAGACCATCCTGGCTAACACGGTGAAACCACATCTCTACTAAAAATAAAAAAAAATTATCCAGGCGTGGTGGTGCGCACCTGTAGTCCCAAATATCCCACAAATATCCCAGCTACTCGGGAGGTCGATGCAGAAGAATCACTTGAACCCAGGAGGCAGAGGTTGCAATGAGCCGAGATCGTGCCACTGCACTCCAGCCTAGGCGACAGCACAAGGCTCCGTCTCAAAAAAGAGTTCATTCATTCTTTTTTTTTTTTGAGACAGAGTCTCTCACTGTCGCCCGAGCTGGAGTGCAGTGATACCATCTCGGCTCACTGCAACCTCCACCTCCCAGGTTCAAGCAATTATCCTGCCTCAGCCTCCCAAGTAGCTAGGACTACAGGCACCCACCACCAAGCCCAGATAATTTTTTTTGTATTTTTAGTAGAGACAGGGCTTCACTATGTTGACCAGGCTGGTCTCAAACTCCTGACCTTGTGATCCACCTGCCTCAGCCTCCCAGAGTGCTGAGATTACAGGCGTGAGCCACCGCACCTGGCCTTCATTTATTCTCTTAACTGTATAGCCTGGCATTCTCTACTTTTTATTGAAAGCACTATTTTGTGGCAAGTACTTGAGATTTTAAGGTAATTGTGTATTTGAAAAGTGTTAGCCCTTTTAAATTATCTTGCTATGTTAGCTTCTTGACCACAAGTAAGTAAGGTCATATTTAAAGATTATTAGCATGGTACTCATATAATCTAGTAAATTCTTTAATGAAATACCCAGCCAGATGTTGGGAGGAAATGTGTTGTGCCATTGCTGCCCTTTCCTCACTGTCCTCTTTTGTCTTGTGTTCCTACCCACCTGGTAATCATGTTTGAGGAGCTGAGGTAAAGACAGAAACAGGTAGGCCTAGCAGGATTACAGGACTTGGGCCAGTTCAGTGGCAGGACTCTCCAGGTTAGGAAAATTGAAAGTATACTGTGCCTCTTCACTTCTAAAATACTGATAAAGGAATGTCTAGCTCTCAATCTGTATTTTTAATCTTTCTTTAAGAAAGAGAAGGATTCCTACCATCCTGAAATGTTCTTATACTTAAATGCCTCTGCAGTGCAGTTAAGCCTACCCTGAACTCTGGCATTTCCACAAGGGAGCTTAGGTGTTAGCCTGTAATACCCTCTTAGCCACTGGGCTGTCATTGGATCTGTTGTCTTCATTTACCCTCCCTAAAGCCATCAAAGACTCACTATTTAAATTTGCAGTTTTTGTGGTGCACACAAAATAAACCATGGCTAGAATTAATTTTTGTTAAAGGAAATTAATTTTCATATTTATTCATGTAAAAAGAATTTGCTGACCAGGTGTGGTGGCTCACACCTGTAATCTCAGCACTTTGAGAGGCCAAGGCTGGTGGAATCACTTGAGACCAGCAGTTAGAGACCAACCTGGACAACATGGCAAAATCCTGTCTCTACCAAAAATATATGTATATATCTATATATATAATATATATCTATATATAATATATATCATATATATCTATATATAATATAGATAATATATATCTATATATGATTTATAATATATATGATATATAATATATATCATATATATCTATATATGATATATAATATATATCTATATATAAAATATAGATATATATTATATATATACACACACACACACACACACACACACACACACAAAATATTAGCCGGGCATAGGGGTGATGGCACACATCTGTTTTCCCAGTACATTTTGAATAATTTTTCTTCACCTAAGATTTTTTTTTTTATTAAAAAAAAAAAGACTGGCAAGATAGCTTCAATTTTTTTTTTTTTCTTTTTGGAGACATGGTCTTCATCTGTCACCCAGGCTGGAGTGCAGTAGCACAATTTTGGCTTACTGCAACCTCCGCCTCTGGGCTCAAGCGATCCTCCCACCTCAGCCCTGCCCCAAGTAGCTGGGACCACAGGCAAGCGCCACCGCACCCAGATAATTTTTGTATTTTTTCGTAGAGATGGGGTCTCTCTATGTTGCCCAGGCTGGTCTCGAGCTCCTGGGCTCAAGTGATCCACCTGCCTCAGCCTCCCAAAGTGCTGGGATTACAGGCGAGAACCACCACACCAAGCCAATCACCTAAATTTTCTAAAGTCATTTTAAGTTAGTTACAGAATATACAAAATAAGATAGCTCTTTATTTTTTTTCTTTTACTTTATTTATTTATTTTTTTGAGTTGGAGTCTCGCACTGTCACCCAGGGTGGAGTGCAATGGCGCAATCTCGGCTCACTGCAACCTCCGCCTCCCAGGTTCAAGCGATTCTCCTGCCACCGCCTCCCAAGCAGCTGGGATTACAGGCGCCTGCCACTGCGCCTGCCTAATTTTTTTTTGTTTTGTTTTGTTTTGTATTTTTAGTAGAGACAGGGTTTCGTTATGTTGGTCAGGTAGTTTCAAACTCCTGACCTCGTGATCTGCCTGCCTCAGCCTCCTGAGGCGTAGTCTCGGCTCACTGCAACCTCTGCTTCCTAGGTTCAAGCGATCCTCCCTCCTCAGGCTCCCAAGTAGCTAGGACCACAGGCACAAGTCATCCGGCCCAGCTAATTTTTGTGTTTTCAGTAGAGACAGGGTTTCCCCATGTTGGCCAGGCTGGTCTCAAACTGCTGAGCTCAAGTGATCTGCCCCCGTCAGCCTCCCAAAGTGCTGAGATTACAGATGTGAGCCACTGCGTCTCACAGATGATGTATTTTTAAGCACCTCTAGAATTATTCTATATTCAACAAATGACAAGCTGTTAAAGACCAAACATCAAAATCTTCTCTGTGATATTATTGGTTTGGGGTGATTTTTTTTCCACAGGAGAAAAGTACAGATGGATAATAGTGTCTGTATTGAGTCTTCACAAACAGGATTCACTGAATTGTTTAAATAGCTAGCTAAATTCATTTGTTTTATTGTATTACTATAAGCTTATTGTAAGTAAAGTCATGTCAAGCCTCTGATGTTATTGAAATTCCAATATGCTAAAATACAAAGTAATTTCATTCATGGAGAACTTTTAATGAAGACAGATAAGAAAATGCTTTATTTATGCCTCTTCTACATTTTAGGAAATAAACAGCAGCACAATAATACTTACGTTGCTTAGTAAATTTTTGTTGAATTGAGTTTTAAAAAGGGACAAAAATGGTTATAAAAATTCCTGTTTTGCTAAGTATAAACTATATGACTTTCTACAATCTAGAAAGTTACAATTGGAGTGATAACACCATAAAAGCACATTTTCCCCATTAAAGTAATTAACACTTTTTGGTTTTAGGAATTGGAACGAGCATGGAGAGAATATGATAAGTTAGAATACGATGTAACTGTTACCAGGAACCAGATGCAAGAGCAGCTGGATCACCTTGGTGAAGTTCAGGTACAAAAGTATAATATTCTTTATATTGTTTTAACTGTTTTTACTGGTACTGTACAATCCACCTTGTTAGATTTACGCATACCCATAACAGTTTTTACATTATTGGCTAGCTGAGACCTGGATTTGAATACTTTTAATGACAGGAATCTTACTATCTCACAAAGTAGACCATCCCCTCTTGTTTAAGAGTTCTTTGTTCTGTTGGGCACATGGTGAGCCCTGTAGTGTTCTGTGCTCCTATCGGTCTCAGCTCTACAGTTTCCTAAATATCCTTTCACAGGTCCATCTGTGTCACTTGGTATTGAGATGTTGAAATATATGGATTTATCAAATAATGAATTTTTTTATCTTTTTTTTTTTTTTTGAGACAGAGTTTTGCTCTTGTTGCCCAGGCTGGAGTGCAATGGTGCGATCTTGGCTCACCGCAACCTCTGCCTCCCGGATTCAAGCGATTCTCCTGCCTCAGCCTCCCGAGTAGCTGGGATCACAGGCATGCACCACCAAGCCCGGCTAATTTTTTTTTTTTTTTTTTTTTTTTTTTTAGAGACGGGGTTTCTCCATGTTAATTAGGCTGGTCTCAAACTCCTGACCTCAGGTGATCCGCCTGCCTCGGCCTCCCAAAGTGCTGGGATTACAGGCGTGAGCCACTGCGCCCAGCCAATATTTTATCTTCTTAATAAAATTATTCTAATCCTTTCTGTATTAAATGTCTCTCATTTTGTGAAATTACATTTGGCCTGTTGAGTTGACTGACATATTATTAGAATAGGGGAAGATACAGCACCATTTGTTATAAAGAATCCAGGTAATAAGCAAACAGATCTGAGACCTAGTTCCAAGGGTTAGTTTTCTTATCTATAAAATAGAAATAATAATACTTGGCCGGGCATAATGGCTCACGCCTATAGTCCCAGCACTTTCGGAGGCTGAAGTGGGTAGATCACCTGAGGTCAGGAGTTCGAGACCAGCCTGGCCAACATGGCGAAACCCTGTCTCTACTATAAATACAAAAATTAGGTGTAGTGGCAGGCATCTATAATCCCAGCTACTTGGGAGGCTGAGGCAGGAGAATCACTTGAACCCACAAGGTGGAGGTTGCAGTGAGCTGAGATCGCACCACTGTACTCCAGCCTGAGCGACAGAGCGAGACTCTATCTCAAAAAAAAAAGAAAGAAAAAGAAATAATAATACTTGTCTTAAAATGTTGCTCTGAGGAACGCAGATAATATATGTTTAAGAAAATAATAAAAGTTACGTCATGCTTATGACCCAATGTAAATTTGAATATTTTAGTTGGAAATGCATGGACTTAACAGACAGATCAATACAATGAATGAAAAATTAGTTAAGTTCGAGACCAACCAGCCTGACCAACATGGGGAAACCCCATCTCTACTAAAAAATACAAAATTAGCCAGGATCACGAGGTCAGGAGCTCAAGACCAGCCTGGCCAAGATCGTGAAACCCCATCTCTACTAAAAATACAAAATTAGTCGAGCTTGGTGGCGGGCACCTGTAATCCCAGCTACTCTGGAGGCTGAGGCAGGAGAATCGCTTGAACCTGGGAGGTGAAGGTTGCAGGGAGCCGAGATCGCACCATTGTACTCCACCCTGGGCAACAAGGGCGAAGCTCCATCTCAAAAAAAAAAAAAAAAAGATTAGTAAGGTGAATCAGAAATTCAGCTGCCCTCCATCTGTGCTTTCCAGCATAGTACTGGCCACATGTAGTTGTTGGGCATATGAAATGTGACTATTGTGACTATACAACTAAAACTGAACTTTTAGTTGTATTCATGTTAACTATCTAAATTTATTTACTTGTTTATTGAATCAGGGTTTTGTTCTGTCACCCAGGCTGGAGTGCAGTAGCATGATCGTAGATGAAACCTTGAATTCCTGGGCCCAAGTGATCCTCCCACCTCAGCCTTCCAAAGTTCTGGGATCGGCTGGGCACAGTGGCTCATGCCTATAATCCCAGCACTTTGGGAGGCCATAGTGGGAGGATCACTTGAGGCCAGAAGTTTGAGACCAGCCTGGCCAACACAGTGAAACCCCACCTCTACAAAAATACAAAAATTAGCTGGGCACCTGTGTTCCCAGCTACTTGGAAGGCTGAGGCAGGAGAATCGCGTGAGCCTGGGAGGCAGAGGTTGCAGTGGAGTGGAGATTACGCAGCTGTATGCCAGCCTGGGCGACAAAGGGAGACTCTGTCTCAAAAAAAAAAAAAACAAAGTGCTGGGATTACAGGCATGAGTCACCAAGCCCAGTTTATCTAAATTTAAATGGCCACATGTGGCTGGGACTTCTGTATTGGACACTGAAGTTACACTGTCAGTAATCAGCTACAATAATCAGCTACAGGCACCTGTAATCCCAGCTACTCGGGAGGTGTGGCAGGAGAATCACTTCAACCTGGGAGGCAGAGGTTGCAGTGATCGGAGATCACACCATTGCACTCCGGCCTGAGTGATGGGCAAAAGTCCATCTCAAAAAAAAAAAAAAGAAATCAGCTACAAAAATGAGATGCTAAATACACTAGAAAAATAGCTATAAATACCTAAGATATAACTAGAGGTCAGCAAACTTTCTGTAAAAGGCCAGATCTGTGACATACATATTATTTAATGTTTTTTGTTATTTTATAACTTCTTTTTTTTTTTTTTTTTTTGAGACAGAGTTTCACTCTTGTTGCCCAAGCTGGTGTGCAGTGGTGTGATCTCTGCTCACTGCAACCTCCATCTCTCACGTTGAAGTGATTCTCCTGCCTCAGCCTTCCTAGTAGCTGGGATTACAGGCATGTGCCACCATACCTGGCTAATTTTTATATTTTTAGTAGAGACAAGGTTTCACCATGTTAGCCAGGCTGGTCTTGAACACCTGACCTCAGGTGATCTGCCCGCCTCGGCCTCCCAGAGTGCTAGGATTACAGGCATGAGCCACCGTGCCCAGCTATAACTTCTTAAAAATTGTAAAATTTGTTCGTAACTCACAGGCCATACCAAAAGAGGCTGCAGGCCACAGAAATTTGCCAATCCCAGATTTAACCTGCCAAAAAATATATTTATTATGAAAATTTAGTAACCTTATAGGATATAAGAGAAGACCTGAATTAATGGAGAGGTGTAATTGGTATACCATATTCATGGATGGTCTGATTTAACATTATCACGATGAAAATTCTTCCTGTAAATGCAATTTTATTCCAACCAAATTTCCAGTAGAATTTTCTAAAGACATTTCTGAAATGGCTCTAATATTTTTAAGGTATAATAAAAACCACAAGTAGTTAAGACATTTCAAAAAAAAATAAAAGAACGAGAAGTCATACTCTATGAATGATAACATTGCATATACAGCCTTAGACCAGTTACATAACAACTCTGGGTCTCAGTTTCCACAACTATAAAATAAAATAATACCTACTCCTGCTAGATTATTATGAGGATAAATATGTTTATATTTTTGCAGCATGTAGAATAAAACCAGGCATATAAAACACACTATATAAGTGTTTGTTAAATAAATAAACAAGGAAACATAATGCAAAACTATAGTGTTAAACATGGTACAGGAAAAAATAGACCAATGGAACAGAATAGAGAATTTAGCAGCAGACCATAAATATCCACAAAGCAGAGAGAGAAAGAAAGAGAGCATTGTTGAACAACATTTGGTTTTATCAAAGTTAATGATTTACCCTTAATGAAGGCAACATAGACAAACTAAAAAGATGACCTACTGGGAGGATGTATGTTTGACCTCAAAAATTCAACAAGGGATAACTATCTAGATTTGCAAGGAAGTTTTTCTTTTTGATTTGGAGAAATAGTCCATTAGAAAAACATACAAAGAACGTGAGTAACTAATCATAGGAAAACTCAAATTACTAACAGGTGTTTGAAAAATAGTTCAGAGTTGGCTGGGCACAGTGGCGTATGCCTGTAATCCCAGCACTTTGGGAGGCCAAGTCAGACAGATCACTTGAGGGTCGGGAGTTCGAGACCAGCCTGGCCAACATGGCGAAACCTCATCTCTACTAAAATACAAAAAAAAAAGGAGAGCTGGGCATGGTGTCACACACCTGTAATTCCAGCTACTTGGGAGGCTGAGGCAGGAGGATTGCTTAAACCCAGGAGACAGAGGTTGCAGTGAGCCAAGATCACATTGCTGCACTCCAGCCTGGGTGGCTGAGTGAGACTCAGCCTCAAAAAAAATTAAAGAAGAAGAAAAATAGTTCAAAGTCAGTAGTAACCAGAGAAATGCAAATAAAATAAAAATTAGATTTGCATTGTATACCCTTTCAGATTGGCAAAAATGTGTCTATACATATATATATCTTTTAAATTTTATAAAAGTAATACATGTTGTATATAGATGTGCAAGGATCTGTTATTTATAGTGATCTTCCCATCCTCTGTGTCAGTATTTACATCTCTGGGCTGTCGTTGTGTTTGGCTCTTGCATGAGTACTTTCTTTTTTTTTACTTTTTGATGCTTCCAGGCTGTAGCTTGGAAAACTAGATAACTTAGGTTATGTAGTGCCTTTTTGGAGCAGCATTAATTCATAGTCTTTAGGCTTATAGACTTTTTTTTCTTGAGTTTTTTCTTTTTCGTTTTCTTTTTCTTTTTTTAATCTTTTGATCAACTCCCAAGTGCTTGGAAGACTTTGAAAACATTGCTTTTTTTTTTCCCCTGTGACAGAGTCTCATTCTGTCACTTAGGCTGGAGGACAGTGGCACAATCTTGGCTCACTGCAACCTCTTCCCCCAGGCTCAAGTGATCCTCTCACCTCAGCCTCCCAAGTAGCTGGGACCACAGACATACACCACCCCGCCCAGCTAAGTTTTTGTATTTTTGGCAGAGGTGGGGTTTTTCTGTGTTGCCCAGGCAGGTCTTGAACTCCTGAGCTTAAGCAGTCCGCCCACTTCAGCCTCCCAAAGTGCTGGGATTATAGGTGTGAGCCACTGTGCCTGGCTGAAAACATATTTCTACTCCTTAGAAGACTTTTTTAGCATATTGATGCAATACTGATTATATTCTAATATCTATAGTCATTAATAACTGATACTCAGCCAAAGAAAATATTGTTCTAGGCAATGTGACAGTTTTTGTATGTCATTGCCTGTTTTTAAAAATAAAGTTACGTTCCTAGAATAGTGTTTACTATTATCCAGAATGGTGTTATTATTACCCTATTTATGAATAAGAGTCATAGATTTCTAATAGAATCTCGGAGAAAACCAATGTAATCTTATTTTGGTTTCAGTTAGTGTATTTAACCTGAGGGCATGATGTGGAATTTTAAAAGTAAGAAAATTGGCCGGGCGCGGTGGCTCACGCCTCTAATCCCAGTACTTTGGGAGGCCAAGGAGAGCGGATCACCTGAGGTCAGGAGTTCGAGACCAGCCTGGCCAACATGGTGAAACCCTGTCTCTACTAAAAATACAAAATTAGCCGGGTGTGGTGGCACATGCCTGTAATCGTAGCTACTCGGGAGGCTGAGGTAGGGCAATTGCTTGAACCCGGGAGGTAGAGGTTGCAGTGAGCTGAGATTGTGCCATTGCACAAAATACAACAATTATGGCACGGCACGCACCGTAATCCCAGCTACTCAGGAAGCTGAGGCAGCAGAATCACCTGCGCCCAGGAGGCAGAGGCTGCAGTGAACTGAGAGCTTGCCACTGCACTCCAGCCTGGGCAACAGAGCAAGACTCTGTCTCAAAAAAAAATAAAAATAAAAAAATACATTTAAACTCTGTCAGTCAAAATTCATCTTGATATATTTTGTTAGCTGTCCCTTTGTTGTTGTTTTTATGTTCTAGAACCTAGGAAGTTAGTACACCTTCCATTTCTCACCCATTCCCCAATGCCCTGCCACATCTCCCCCTCCCAGAAATTATTTTTTCTTTTGGGGTTTGTTTCTGCTCTGTTTTCATTCTCTCTGTTTGTATTTTCCATTTTTGGTCCCTTTCAATCAATATGCCTTCCTGGTATCATAAATAACGCAAGACAAAGCTTGTTGGAAAGATTTAAAATAGTATATTTAAGTATGAAAATTAAATATTTTTCTTGCTCTGCTCAGTCTTTTATATTTGCCACTGGAATTGCAAAATTGGGAGAGTCACATCAATCATATTAAATATTCATAACACTTAATTCACTGCAATTTGCATTTTTAAATATAATTTATATAATTAATATATAATCATTTAACTTCAGTGAATGATTTTTTTTCTTATATGTGGTCTATCCATTTTTACTGATAGACGGAATCAGCAGGAATTCAGCGTGCACAGATTCAGAAAGAACTTTGGCGAATTCAAGATGTCATGGAAGGGCTGAGTAAACATAAGCAGCAAAGAGGTACTACAGAAATAGGTAAATTAGCTTTGCATTTTATTTTGTGACTGACCACAGTATTACAGTCATGTGTCACTTGGTGACAGATTACATTCTGAGAAATGCATTGTTAGGTGATTGTGTTGTGCAATCAGAGTGTACTTAAACAAATCTAGTTGTATGGTCTACTACACACCTAGGCTATGTGGTATATAGCTTATTGCTCCCAGGTTGCAAACCTGCACAGCATGTGACTGTACTGAATACTGTAGACAGTTGTAACACAATGTTATTTGTATATCTAAACATAGAAAAGGTAATGTGTTACACTCTGACATGAGGGCAACAACTAGGCAATAGATATTTCTCAGCTCTGGCTGGGCACAGTGGCTCACACCTGTAATCCCAGCATTATGGGAGGCTGAGGCGGGCAGATCACCTGAGGTCAGGAGTTCAAGACCAGCTTGGCCAACATGGTGAAACCCTGTCTCTACTAAAAATACAAAAAAAGCCAGGCATGGTGGCGCATGCCTGTAGTCCCAAATACTCAGGAAGCTTAGACAGGAGAATCGCTTGAACCCGGGAGGTGGAGGTTGCAGTGAGCCAAGATCATGCCAGTGTGCTCCAGCATGGGCAGCAGAGGGAAACTGTCTCAAAAAAAAAAAGAAATTTCTCAGCTGCATTATAATCTTATGGGACCACTGTCATATATGTAGTCTGTTGCTGACCAAAACATTGGTATGTGGCACATGACTGAATGTCTAAATGGAATGACATATATAATTGAGTTTCTTTTGTTATTTTAATGCATTTTTCTGAACAGGCACTCTTAACATTGAATCAGAGCACAGATTTATAAAGTAAAAAGCGAAAGCTCTGTCAACCACACCTAAACAAAAATAATTACTGTCTTGTGTGTATAATCATAAATACCCACAATGTTTACACTTTAGAAGTTTTATCCCCACAACAAGAACTGGGATCATCCTATATCTATTTTTCAATAATTTTCTTTTTTTCTCCGTAACAATACAGTATAAGAATCCATTGTATAAGGGAACTGTAATATATTTATCCATTTCCATATTGATGGATAATGTATGTTGTTTCCAGAGTTTTTTATTTTTGCTGTCATAAGCCATGCCATAATGAACATTATTAATACATACAACTAAACACATGTTAGTACTTAATGGATTTTAAAAGGTGAGAAATAAGCACATATTTTCCATTTTGATAGCTGCAGCCAAATTGCCCTCCTGAAGGATTATTTCAAATTATGTTAATACCAGTAATGTTTGAGAAAACCCATTTCCCCATACTCTTGTTTAAATATTTGTTGCTTTTTTAATCTAATTGCTTTCCGATTCTGAAAACAGTAAGTGAATGATTAGAAACTGAAGACTTCATTTAAAATATGTGAAATGGGCCAGGCATGGTGGCTCACGCCTGTAATCCCAGCACTTTGGGAGGCCGAGGCAGGCGGATCACTTGAGGTCAGGAGTTCAAGACCAGCCTGGCCAACATGGCAACATGTTGAAACCCCGGTGAAACCCCGGCTCTACTGAAAAAAAAAGCAAAAATTGGTCAGGTGTGGTGGTACGCACCTGTGGTCCCAGCTACTTGGAAGGCTGAGGCAAGAGAATCGCTTGAACCCAGGAGGCAGAGATTACGCCACTGCACTCCAACCTGGGCAACAGAGTGAAAAACAATAAAAAAAAAAAAAATAAGCCGGGCGCAGTGGCTCACCCCTGTAATCCGAGCACTTTGGGAGGCCAAGGCGGGCGGATCATAAGGTCAGGAGTTCGAGACCAACCTGGTCAATATGGTGAAACCCCGTCTCTACTAAAAATACAAAAATTAGCCAGGCATGGTGGCGTGCACCTATAGTCCCAGCTGCTCAGGAGGCTGAGGCAGAAGAATCGCTTGAACCTGGGAGACAGAGGTTGCAGTGAGCTGAGATCTTGCCACTGCACTCCAGCCTGGGCGACAGAGTGAAACTCTGTCTCAAAAAATAAAAATAAAAATAAATTTTAAAAAGATACATGAAATTGTTCTTTTTTTGGCTGGACGCGATGGCTCACGCCTGTAATCCCAACACTTTGGGAGGCCAAGGCAGGTGGCCTGACTTGAGGTCAGGAGTTCAAGACCAGCCTGAGCAACATGGTGAAACCCCATCTCTACTAAAAATAAAAAAAATCAGTTGGGCGTGGTGGCGCACGCCTGTAGTCCCAGCTACGAGAGGCTGAGGCACAAGAATTGCTTGAACCCAGGAGGCGGAGGATGCAGTGAGCTGAGATCATGCCACTACACTCCAGCTTGGGCAAACAGAGCAAGACTTCATTTCAAAAAAACAAAAGAAATTGTTCTTTTTTTATAGTATTAGAAAGATATGTTTAATACAGTTACGTTTTCTAATATTCCTAGGTATGATAGGATCAAAGCCTTTCTCAACAGTTAAGTACAAAAATGAGGTAAGTTTGGATTGTTTTTCTAATTATAAATTACTTTTAATGCTTAAGAGATTAACTAGAAGTAATTGTCTTCTCTAATCTTAATAACAAAAATATTTTTTAAATATATTGAACAGATATTGTTTTAATCTTGAAATTTTATTGGATCGGTAATTTGGTGCTTCTAATATGTGATTTTTCTTCCCTTTTTTAATGCAAAAAAAATGGAATCTCTGCTTTTTATCTATGTTAGAATTTTAACATTGTCATACTTTTTCTAATCTAAGTAATGTTTGAATGGTTATCATTGTTTGTTATACTATGTAAAATTTATAGGATGATCGATAGTTAAGTTGGCTGTGTGTCATGCATAGCATAAAGAAATTACAACTACAAAGAGATACTGTCAACCTAACCAAAAGAATCTGTTATTTTGAATTTCGTATAAAAACCAGTCAAAGAGATAACTTTTTTTTTTCCTCTCTTAAAAATTGGGGGGCCAGGTACAGTGGCTCATGCCTGTAATCCCAGCACTTTAGGAGGCCAAGGCAGGAGGATGTCTTGAGCCCAGGAGTTTGAGACCAGCCTGGTAAACATAGCAAGACCCCCATCTCTATAAAACATTGAAAAATTAGACAGGCATGGTGTGCCTGTGGTCCCAGCTACTCGGGAGGCTGAGCCAGGAGGATCCCTTGAGTCCAGGAGTTCAAAGGTGCAATGAGCTATGTTTGATCAAATCACTGCACTATAGCGAGACCCCATCTCTACCAAATAAATAAATAAATAAGATAAATTGTGAAAATATAAGAATAGGATTTTAAAATCAGTTCTTTCCTTCTAGTATTAAAATGAAACCCAGTAATTAGTTTTAAATAGTAATCTCTTTCAATGTTGAGTTTCAGTGTGAAGCTAACCTATATGTTACAGGAAAGAATCAGATGTAATTATATGTTAAATTCCAATTATTGGCTATGATAAAAATTTTTGATTTTACTTTTCATTATTAGACTTTTGGCTTGGCAGTGTCCCTTTTAGTATCTTAAAGTAAATTTAAGTTAATATACCATTGCAAATAATTTAGATATGCTTAATTCAATCTGCTTATCTAAATAAGGTGACTGTTCTACAATCTTTAGGAAGAGGAAGTAGTCCCACCTCGTCCTCCACTTCCTCGGTCCTATGACTTTACAGAGCAGCCTCCCATAATCCCCCCTCTGCCCAGTGATAGCAGCTCCTTGCTCTGTTATAGCAGGGGCCCAGTTCATCTGCCTGAAGAAAAGAAGATGTATCAAGTTCAAGGATATCCAAGAAATGGATCTCACTGTGTAAGTGGCTGGAATAGCCACAGAATAATCAATCGTACATGTCCTCTCATTTTTGAAAATTAATTTATTTTACACTCAAACTTTTTTTTTATTATAACCTTTATAACCTCATTTTTAGCCAGCAGTTTTTGGTTTATATATGACTTTATAATTTGTGTCTTTCCTGTTTTGGTTTTGCTATTCTCATTTTTAATATTTTTATAATTTTAATATTTTATAATTTCATAGCACTTTTCATACTTTCATAAAGTGGTAACTTTTCCCATGATGAAGCAGCCATATTTTAGATATACCATTTTAGGGTATTGGAGGCAAAATTATACCTTCATATCAGAAAGAAGTGAGAAAGAAAAAGACCGTTACTAGGGATGGTAAAGGGGCTGGGATGTGGGCATTTTGGTCTAGGAAAACTACTCAAAGATGTGGATGTTGCTAAGGAGAGATGTCACCCCTGAAAATGGGAAATACGTTTAGGGTTAAGCAAATAATATAGGATATAATAAGCAAAGAGAAAAAGGAAATTAGAATTGAGCTAATTTGAGAACAACAAAATGTCTGTGACAGGAATTTTAGTGCTTGGATGGGCCTAAGACTACCTTGTGAATGAAAATTTATTGAATTAATATAGTTATTTTTAGCCCTCAATTATTCCATCATAAAAATGTGACTTTGTTCCTAAGAGGAACAGAAATATTCTTTCTTTTTTTTGAGACAGGGTCTCACTCGTTCCCAGGCTGGAGTGCAGTGGAGCAATCTCAGCTCACTGCAAGCTCCACCTCCCAGGTTCAAGTGATTCTCCTGCCTCAGCCTTCTGAATGGCTGGGATTATAGGCACACACCACCATGCCCAGCTAATTTTTGTATTTTTAGTAGAGACAGGGTTTCACCATGTTGGCTGGGCTGGTCTCAAACTCCTGGCCTCAGGTGATACACCCACCTTGGCCTCCCAAAGTGCTGAGATTACAGGTGTGAGCCACTGCACCCGGCCAGAAATATTCTTAATATTAAAACAAAGTTTTGCCACTCAAAAATTTCTCAAATTTCTTCTTTCCATGTAGTTGTGACATAGGTATTATTTGCGTTATATCCCAGATGGCTCACTAGAGCTACTAATTTTTAGAGTTTGATTTGTGTCTTTAGCGGTAAACATTCTAAAAGAAACTTTTAGCAGTTTTTTAGGGTAATTACATGTCTTCCTTTCAAGGGTCCAGATTATAGACTCTACAAGAGTGAACCAGAGTTAACAACAGTGGCAGAAGTTGATGAATCTAATGGAGAAGAAAAATCAGAACCTGTTTCAGAGATAGAAACTTCAGTTGTTAAAGGTCAGCATTTGTAATATGTTTTACCTCTTGTTTTTTGTTTTTGAAGACAATTTACTGCTAAAATAGTAGTAGATTCCATTTACATGTTGACTCATATATGAGTCCAACCCTTTATCTGAAACCTTTGGACTCTGATGAGTTTCTAAATTAAGAAATTTTCAGATATTAAAAGATAAAATGGCCCATAAATGATATATGTCATCTCAGCTAGTATGAGGCAGCACCCTTTTTTTTTTTAACACTATTTCTACAATATTCCATTCCGAGTGGCACAAATAAATGCTAAAAATAAAAGACATTAGCTGGGCATGGTGGCGCGTGCCTGTAATCCCAGTTACCCGGGAGGCTGAGGCAGGAGAATCACTGGAACCCAGGAGGTGGAGGCTGCAGTGAGCCAAGATCGCACCACTGCACTCCAGCCTGGGCAACAGAGCAAGACTTCGTCTCATAAATAAAAATAAAAATAAAAGACATCACATCAGATTAGGTTTTACTGAGAAATAAGTTTGTGTCAAACTTTAAAGTTTCCCATTTCCTGGGAGAGTTTTCTTTTTTTTTTTTTCTGTTTCTGGTGGTTTTTGTTGTTTTTGTTGTTTGTGATGTGGTCTGGCTCTGTCACCTGAGCTGCTGCTGTACTGGAGCAAACATGGCTCACTGTAGCCTCAACCTCCCAGACTCGGTGATCCTCCCACTTCAGCCTTCCGAGTAGCTGGGACTACAGGCACACACCACCATACCCAACTAATTTTTTAAGTGTTTGTAGAGACAAGGTGTTGCTGTGTTGCCCAAGCTGGTCTTGAACTCTGGGGATCAAGCATTCCTTCCACCTCAGCCTCCCAAGGTGTTGGGATTACAAACATGTGCCACCACACCTGGACAGGGTCTTTTCTGTGTGTATGTTTAAAATTATGCATAAGATATTAATGGCTGAAATAAATGTTCACACAATTTCTACAAAGTAAATTCTGAAATAATATTTCTGTAATGTATACTCTGATTTTTTTCTTAATGCTGGTCATTTTTCTAGAAGGCAGTTGCTTAAAGAAAAGAGTAGAGAGAGAACTATCCTAGATTAAAAAGATAGATAGGCTGGGGGGAGGTGGCTAACGCCTGTAATCCCAGCACTTCGGGAGGCCGAGGCGGGCAGATCACCTGAGGTCAGGAAATCAACAACAACAGCAACAACAACAACCAAAAACAGAAAAAAAAAAACTCTCCCAAGAAATGGAAACTCTACCAGCCTGGCCAACATGGTGAAACCCCGTCTCTACTAAAAATACAAAAGTTTGGCTGGGCACGGTGGCTCACGCCTGGGCACGGTGGCTCAGCACTTTGGGAGGTGGAGGCAGGCAGATCGCAAGGTCAGGAGATCGAGACCATCCTGGCTAACATGAAACCCTGTCTCTACTAAAAATACAAAAAATTAGCCATGCATGGTAGCACACACCTGTAGTCCCAGCTACTCAGGAGGCTGACAGGAGAATCGCTTGAACCCGGGAGTTGGAGGTTGCAGTGAGCCAAGATTGTGCCACTGCACTCCAGCCTGGGTAACAGAGTGAGACTCCGTCACATACACAAAAATAACAGATAGATACATCGCACTGTTTGAAACTTGATTGGACCATGGTTTAAAAGAAGAATCTCTAAAGTAGGACAATTAGTGGAAATTTAAACATGGTCTAGATATTAGCTAACAGTGTGATTGTGATATTGTGGTTGTGTAGTAGAATGTAGTATGTGAATTCTGAAACACGTAGGACAAAAGCATCTGCCACTTTTAAAGGATTCGCCAGAAAGAATGTGTATGTATTTATGCAGAGATAATGCAAGTGTGACAAAATGTAAAACTTTTTAGAAAAGTAAGTGCTTATCATAACCCACTGGACTGATTTTTGTAATCTATTAAAGGATCACTAAGTAAAGTTTGAAAAACATCTAAGCGAGGCCTAGCGTGGTGGCTCACACCTATAATCCCAGCATTTTGGAAGGCAGAGGCGGGCGGATCACAAAGTCAGGAGTTCAAGACCAGCCTGGCCAACATGGCAAAGCCCCGTCTCTACTAAAAATACAAAAACTAGCCAGGTGTGGTGGCGGGCACCTGTAATTCCAGCTACTCGGGAGGCAGAGGCAGGAGAATCACTTGAACTGGGAGGCGGAGGTTACAGTGAGCCAAGATCGCGCCACTGCACTTCAGCCTAGACAGTGACTCCATCTCAAAAAAAAAAAACGAAAGCAAACAAACAAGAAACACCTAAGTGATAGTAATGTTCACGTAGCTTTTTTCATTGTCAGAATATTTTTCTAGGTTATCTAATGTCATTTTTTTAATTTAAAAATACTGGCATCTTAAAATTTTAATATGTATACACCTTTTCTTTCTCATCCTAATCCTGTCTCCTTATTCAAAGTCTTTTTTGTTTTTGAGACAGGATCTCACCGTCGGCCCAGGCTGGAGTACAGTGGTGCGATCATGGCTCACTGTAGCCTCCTTCCTCCTCAGCCTGCCAGGTAGCTGAGACTACACACTTGTGCCACCACACCTGGCTAATTTTTGTATTTATTGTAGAGACAGGGTTTCACCATGTTGCCCAGGCTTGTCTCAAACTTCTAGGCTCAAGCAATCTGCCTGCCTCAGCCTCCCAGAGTGTTGGGATTACAGGCGTGAGCCACCACACCTGGCCACAACAAAGACTTTAAATGGGCTGGTAATGATGGCTCATTCCTGTAATCTCAGCATTTTGGGAGGCCGAAGCAGATGGATTGCTTGAGTCCAGGAGTTCAAGACCAGCCTGGGCAACATAACCAGACCTCATCTCTATTTTATAAAGTAAAAAATGTGTTTAGCTTTTTTTTAAGCATATACAACTATTTGACAACAATAGCATATAAATGAGGAGGAAGTTTATTGATATTAATATGCTTTAACATCTTTGTTTTGTTCTGAATCATGGTAATAATCTTGATTAACTTTATTTAGACTTTCATAAGTTTAAGTATGCATGCTAGGGTATAAGATAAAAGAAATTGTCAAGGCTGCAGAGAGCTGTGATCGTGCCACTTACACTTCAACCTGAACAACACAGCAGGACTCTGGAAGGAGAGAAAGATAATCCAGAAAAGAAAAGAAGCTGGAGAAAATGCAAAGCAAAAAAATACATTGTTACAAATAAATCTAAATACATTGGCAATTACAACAAATATAATTGGACTGAATGCTTCACTTAAAAAGATTGGCCGAGGCAGGGCGCAGTGGCTCACACCTGTAATCTCAGCACTTTGGGAGTCCGAGACAGGCAAATCACCTGAGGTCAGGAGTTCCAGACCAGCCTGACCAACACGGTGAAACTCTATCTCTACTAAAAATACAAAATTAGCCAGGTGTGGTGGTATAGTTTGCCTGTAATCCCAGTTACTCAGGAGGCTGAGGCAGGAGAATCGCTTGAATGCAGGAAGCAGAGATTACAGTGAGCCGAGATCACGCCATTGCACTCCAGCCTGGGCAACAAAAGCGAAACTCCATCTCAAAAAAAAAAAGACTGGCTGGGCCTAGTGGCATGCTCTTGTAATCCCAGCACTTTGGGAAGCTGAGGCGGGAGGATGGTTTGAGCCCAGGAGTTCGACACCAGCCTGGGCAATGTGGCAAGATCCTGTCTCTACAAAAAAATAAATTAGCCAGGCGTGGTAGCACATGCCTGTAGTCCCACCTACTCAGGAGGCTGAGGTGGGAGGATCGCTTGAGCCCAGGAGGCAGAGGTTGCAGTGAGCCGAGATCGTGCCATTGCACTCCAGCCTGGGTGACAGAGCAAGACTCCATTTCAAAAAAAAAAAAAGAAAAATACAGAAGGTAAAGTGAAAATGAGAACCTATAGTTAGCTATTGTTAACGTTGTTAGTGGATACTTTGAGGCAATATTGTATGATTTCTTAAAGCCAAGCAGAAATTAAGAACATTTAGGTTGAGCTAACTTGTTAGGATGACGATAGAGATGTATCAGTATGACAAAGAAGGCTTTTTTTTTTTTTTTTTTAATAGAGATGGGTCTGTGTTGAGCAGGCTGGTCTCAAACTCCTGGCCTCAAGCAATCCTCCCATCTCAGCCTCCCAAAGTGCTAGGATTATAGGCAATGAGCCACAGCACCTGGCCAAAAGAGGGCATTTTATAATTAATGTTCTTAAAAATGTCATCAGTTAATCTGTACAATTTTTTCTTCTCTTTTTTCTTTTTTTTGTTTTAAGGAGACAAGTTCTCACTTGCTCTGTTGCCCAGGCTGGAGTGCAGTGGTGCGATCTCAGCTCACTGCAACCTCTGCAGTGATCCTCTCACCTCAGCCTCTTGAGTAGCCGGGACTATAGGTGTGCACCACCACACCCAGCTAATTTTTTTTTTTTTTTTTTCAATTTTTGTGGAGACAGGGTCTCACTATATTACCCAGGCTGGTCTGAAAATCCTGAGCTCAAGTGATCGTCCCGCCTCAGGCTCCCAAAGTGCTAGGATTACAGACGTGAACAGAATTTTATTTTTAAATATAATCGTAAATTTATCTGGGTATCATTGACTGACTTTGACTCTTTTATTTTTATTTATTTATTTATTTTTGAGACAGAGTCTTCTCTGTCACCCAGGCTGGAGTGCAGTGGCGCAATCTCAGCTCACTGCAACCTGCACCTCCTGGGTTCAAGCAGTTCTTCTGCCTCAGCCTCCTGAGTTGCTGGGATTACAGGCGCCTGACACCATGCCTTGCTAATTTTTGTATTTTTTATAGTAGAGATACGGTTTCACCATGTTGGCTAAGCTGGTCTTAAACTCCTGACTTCAGGTGATTCACCCGCCTCAGCCTCCCAAAGTGCTGGGATTACAGGCGTGAGTCACCACCCCCAGCCTGACTCTTTTTTTTTATTTTTAGACAGAGTTTCGTTCTTTGTTGCCCAGGTTGGAGTGCAATGGTACGATCTTGGCTCACTGCAACCTCCGACTGCCGGGTTCAAGTGATTCTCCTGCCTCAGCCTGCCGAGTAGTTGGGATTACAGGCATGCACCACCACGCCCGGCTAATTTTGTGTTTTTAGTGGAGATGGGGTTTCTCCATGTTGGTCAGGCTGGTCTCGAACTCCTGACCTCAGGTCGTCCGCCTGCGTCGGCCTCCCAAAATGCTGGGATTCCAGGCGTGAGCCACCGCACCAGGCCAGCCTGACTCTTTTTAAGTAAATTTGCTTTCTGATTTTAAAGTGTCAGAAATTAAGTAAGCTAAAAGAAAACAATGCTGTATAAAAGATGTTTTGTAAAACTTACTGCTGTTTTAATTTTTAGGTTCCCACTTTCCTGTTGGAGTAGTCCCTCCAAGAGCAAAATCACCAACACCCGAATCTTCAACAATAGCTTCCTATGTAACCTTGAGGAAAACTAAGAAGATGATGGATCTAAGAACGGTATTTAACTGGAAATTAACTTCTAGGAAGATTCTCACACCTATTTATTGCTTTCTTACATGTTTTCATTTTCAGTGTCTTATCAAAATTATTTTTGCATACTCAAAGAAAAACTTAGTAATCTTAGTTATTCTTTATTCTTTTTGTTTGTTTGTTTTGTTTTGTTTTGTTTTGTTTTGAGACGGAGTCTCGCTCTGTCGCCCAGGCTGGAGTGCAGTGGCATGATCTCGGCTCACTGCAAGCTCTGCCTCCTGGGTTCACGCCATTCTCCTGCCTCAGCCTCCGGAGTAGCTGGGACTACAGGCACCCACCACCACACCCGGCTAATTTTTTTTGTATTTTTAGTAGAGACGGGGTTTCACCGTGTGAGCCAGGATGGTCTCGATCTCCTGACCTCGTGATCCACCTGCCTCAGCCTCCCAAAGTGCTGGGATTACAGGCATGAGCCACCACCCCCAGCCCGATCTTAGTTATTCTTAAAAATTTTTTTTTTTTTTTTTTTTTTTTTTTTTGAGATGGAGGCTCGCTCTGTCGCCCAGGCTGGAGTGCAGTGGCGTGATCTCAGCTCACTGCAAACTCCGCCTCCCAGGTTCACGCCATCCTCCTGCCTCAGCCTCCCAAGTAGCTGGGACTACAGGCGCCCACCACCACGCCCGGCTAATTTTTTTTGTATTTTTATTAGAGACAGGGTTTCACCATGTTAGCCAGGATGGTCTCGATCTCCTAACCTTGTGATCCGCCCACCTCAGCCTCCCAAAGTGCTGGGATTACAGGCATGAGCCACCGCGCCCGGCCTTAAAATTTTGTTTAAAGAATTAGCATGTCAGAGGACAGACCTAGTCAACACCTAATTTAAGTTTCTTTTGATCAGCCTAGACATGGAGTCATAGTCGTAGTCCACAATTTGTAGAATCTATTCTCTCATCACTGTACTACACTCCTTGATGCCTCTTAAGAATTTTCTCGATGAGAGGTATAGATGTGTCCTGTGGCCTCCCAAAAGTTAGTGGATTTTCTAGCTATCATGAGGTTGCAGGGCCTTTTAGCTATGGTATTAATAGCTTTAGAGTTTGCCAGTCCTCTGGTTACTCTGAGAAATGTGAGTTGGAACTAGAAAATAAATCCTATATTTTACATTTTCATCTGAGATTCATTTAATTCAAACTCCAAACCAGTCTAGTTTTGTTCTTTGGAAAATGCTGAGAACACTTAACTCCCTTTCTTCAAGTATTCTCTAGAAATTTGGGCTGCAAAAATGCTTCTACTTTTTATCTTTATCAATACTCTACCTATTTGGTATGAGATAATTTTAAGCTATAAGACAAGACCGAAACTACATATAAGATATATAACTAGTCTTTTTTTTTTTTTTTAATGGATAGGGTTTCACTCTGTTGCCTGGGCTGAAGTGCAGTGGCATGATCATAGCTCACTGCAGCCTCCAACTCCTGGACTCAAGGGATCCTCTCACCCCAGCCTCCTGGCTAGCTGGGACAATAAGCATGTACCACCATACTCGGCTAATTTTTTTTTTCTTTTTTATTAGTAGTGACGGGGTCTCTCTCTGTTGCCCAGGCTAGCTGTTCTTCAAAGATATTAAAGTACAACTACAAAGTATATGCCAAAAAAAACTCAGCTGCATTTATATATAGGAAATGTAATGTTTTCAATTAGTACGAAATTATAAAGATCTATAGAAATAATTATCATGGAATAAAGATAATATATCAGCATTAACATTAATGGTCATGATTCTGTAATACTATTGTTTATTCAGAGAGTTAGGCATTGTTTATAGATTGGAAGATTTCATTGGAAATGGTAAAGCTAAAATAACAAGTCTACAGAAAAAGGACTACAAAAAGTGCATGTTAAAATCAAGCAGAGGCCAGGTGCTGTAGCTCACACCTGTCATCCGAGCACTTTGAGAGGCCAAGGCTGGCAGGCAGATCATTTGAAGTCAGGTGTTCAAGACCAGCCTGGCCAACATGGTGAAACCCTGTCTCTACTAAAAATCCAAAAATTAGCCGGGAATGGTGGCAGGCACCTGTAGTCTCAGCTACTCAGGAGGCTGAGGCATAAGAATCGCTTGAACCCAGGAGGCAGAGGTCGCAGTGAGTCGAGATTGTACCACTGCACTCCAGCCTGGGCAACAGAGTGAGACTCTGTCTCAAAAACAAAAACAACACACACACAAATATAAAATCAAGCAGAAAGATACTAGCAGGTTTAAGCCAGGCATAGTAGCTCATACCTATAATTCCAGCACTTTGGGAGGCCAGGTCTGTAGGATTGCTTGAGCTCAGGAATTCAAGACTAGCCTGAGCAACATAAGGAGACCCCATCTCTACAAAAATTACCAAAAAAAATTAGCCAGGCATGGTGACCTGTGCCTGTGGTCTCACCTACTCAAGAAGCTGAGATAGGGTGGATCACTTGAGCCCAGGAGGTCAAGGTGAGCCATGATTGCTCCACTGCACCCCAGCCTGGGCAGCAGAGTGACAGCCTGTCTCAAAAAATAAATACATAAATAAATAAAATTAATTAAAATCATAAGGGAAAATATATTTTACCACTTATTAAGTGGAAATAGTTCATCATAAAGATCTTCATCCTCATCATCTTCACATTGACTGGGTGGAAGAACAGGAAGTTGTTCTTTTTTTTTTTTTTTTTTTTGAGACAGTCTCTCCCTGTCGCCCAGGTGCAATGGCGCGATCTCAGCTCACTGCAACCTCTGCCTCCCGGGGTCAAACGATTCTCCTGCCTCGGCCTCCCGAGTAGCTGGGACTACAGGCGCTTGCCATCTTGCACAGCTAATTTCTGTATTTTTAGTAGACATAGGGTTTCACCATGTTGGCCAGGCTGGTCTCTAACTCCTGACCTCGTGATCCTCCTGCCTCGGCCTCCCAAAGTGTTGGGATTACAGGCGTGAGCCACCGCGCCCGGCCTAAGCATTTTCAAATATGACTGATTTATAGAAAATAAGTGTTTTCATAGTTTTATTACTGATGAGAAAGAAAATATCTAGAGGTGTTTGTTTTATTAGTCTTTTCACGGTAAATGTACAACTTAAAACATTATGTTTTCATCAAAATAAAAGAAATCTCTAATATTTAGACACTGTGCCCCTGCTTTTCTCCTCATTTGAGTTTTATTCAGTTTTCTGTTTCAGGGTCAAGTTTTATGCAATTTTCTGTTTCAGGGTCATGGGACTGGCTTGCTCCAGAGCTGCCATATTCTTTATATTCTTTTTTTTTTTTTTTTTAAGACAGACTCTCACTCATTGCCCAGGTTGGCACAATCTCAGTTCACTGCAACCTCTGCCTCCTGGGTTCAAGCAATTCTTCCACCTCAGCCTCCTGAGTAGCTGGGACTACCGGCATGAGCCACCATGCCTGACTAATTTTTTTGTACTTTTGTAGAGACAGGGTTTCGCCATGTTGGCCAGGCTGGTCTTGAGCTCCTGACCTCAAGTGATCCACCTGCCTCAGCCTCCCAAAGTGCTGGGATTATAAGCGTGAGCCACTGCACCCAGCCTGCCCTGCCCTTTTATGGTGGTGGTGGTGGTGGTGGTTTTTGTTTTACCCAGATTTACTGGAACTGAATTATGGGGGTTTGTTTGTTTGTTTGAGATGGAGTCTGGCTCTGTCACCCATGCTGGAGTGCAATAGCGTGATCTCAGCTCACTGCAACCTCCACCTCCTGGGCTCAAACCATCCTCCTACCTCAGCCTCCCAAGTAGCTGGGACTATAGGCATATACCACCACACCTGCCTGGCTAATTTTTGTATTTTTGGTAGAGACGGATTTTCACCATGTTGCCCAGGCTGGTCTCAAACTCCTGGGCTCAAGTAATCCACCTCAGGCTCCCAAAGTGCTGGGATTATAGGTGTGAGCCGCCACTCCTGGCCCATATTTTTTTTTAAGCCAAAAAAATACCTTTTGTTCCTCTTTTCTCTCTCCTCCCTTATAATATCGTCTCTTTTTGTTTCTGTCATTGACCATACATCACCAATTACTAGTTAAGGATCAAATAGCAATTTCATGTGCCTTTCTGGTGATATCTAAATGACATTCAAAACCTCTTGTGATTTTGAAAACAAAATAAATAAATGCACTTTACAACATTTTTTATTCCATCATACTTTTCAGAAGTTTTCATTTATATATTGATATGTTCATTTTTACATTGAAGGAAAGACCAAGAAGTGCAGTGGAGCAGCTCTGTTTGGCTGAAAGTACTCGACCTAGGATGACTGTGGAAGAGCAAATGGAAAGAATAAGAAGACATCAACAAGCGTGCCTGAGGGAGAAGAAAAAAGGATTAAATGTTATTGGTGCTTCAGACCAGTCACCCTTACAAAGCCCTTCAAATTTAAGGGATAATCCATTTAGGACTACTCAGGTATATGAATTGCATTTGATTATTCTTTTGTGTAAATCTAATATCACTGAATTTTGGAAATCAGAGTTACATGATTGATAGATCTTAAAAGGTCTGCAGTATGGATAGTTATTTTATGTTATTTAATTCTCCTAATAATAAGCTAAGACAGCTAAGTAAAATGTAAATAACCCTGAGTTCAAGAGACCAGAGCTAAACTACATGTTGGATGCCCGTGGACCAGTTGTGGACTTAATGTCTTCAACTGTACAGTGATGATACAGCTGCCTCGACTCCTTAGAGACACTAAGAAAATAAAAGGGTTTTCAACAAATGTAAAATGCTATGCAGGTTACCAAGATAGTCCCCAATTCCCCTCTCAATAAAATGTGTCTTGCTCTGTGTCCTGATTTAACATGACCTAAATTGTAGCAGGAGAGAGAGCTTCTAAATAAAGTTCCAAGTGTGCTGTCCATCACCTCTCAACTTCAGGCTTATAAAGGGATGCCATTTTGTTTCTTTTTGTTTTTTGCCCCTCTTTATAAATTCAGAGACAGCAGCCTAGCCAGCCTGTTCAGTAGCTTCTGTCTGGTCTTTCCCTGTTTGTAGACACTTGTCACCTAGCAATAGTATCTTAAAAGTTTGTCTATAATGGCATAAACTGAATGCATCAGCTGAACATGCTTTCCTGTCCTAATGAACATCCCCTCTTTGCACCTAATCAAGTGCAGGCATTGCTAATGGAGACTAAACAAAGCAACAGTTTGAATTGTGGCACATTCTACAAATTACAAAATGAATGGTTTTTTTTTAAAAGAGTTGAGAAAAATGTGTGGAATAATAGTGCTATATATATAAATTTTCTTTGTTTTCATAGGAAAACTTCTTCATGAGTGAAGATCCAGCTTTGTTCTATTTTCAGAATTAACAGGCACTATTTATAAAATATACATGCATGCACAGTATAAGTATAAAAATGCTATATGTCTTTTGAGCAGACTCGAAGGAGGGATGATAATGTTAAGGAACTGGACACTGTCATTAGAGAAAATGATGTAAAGCCAGACCATGAAACTCCTGCAGCAGAAATTGTTCAACTAAAAGAAACCGAACCCCAAAATGTGGACTTCAGCAAAGAGGTAGCGAGATTATTTTATGAAAGGTATTCCAAAGGAATAGATTTGTGAAGATTAAATCAAGTGGTAAGGTTGAAAATAAAGTATGTTTCTTTCAGTCACAGAGACCACAGAGCTAAATGAAAAACTAAGCTTTCTGGCCGGGCGCGGTGGCTCACATCTGTAATCCCAGCACTTTGGGAGGCCGAGGCAGGCGAATCACGAGGTCAGGAGATCGAGACCATCCTGGCAACACGGTGAAACCCCGTCTCTACTAAAAATGCAAAAAAAAAATTAGCCAGGCTTGGTGGCAGGCGCCTGTAGTCCCAGCTACTGGGGAGGCTGAGGCAGGAGAATGGCGTGAACCTGGGAGGCGGAGCTTGCAGTGAGCCGAGATCGTGCCAATGCACTCCAGCCTGGGCGACAGAGGGAGACTCCATCTCAAAAGAAAAGACAAAAGAAAAAAGAAGCTTTCTTTAGTTTGATTGATGTATTCAGCCACATCAAAATATGCATTAATTGACCAGACACGGTGGCTCGTGTGTGTAATCCCAGCACTTTGAGAAGCTGAGGCAGGCGGATCACTTGAGCCCAGGAGTTTGAGACCAGCCTGGGCAACATGGTGAAACCCTGCCTCTACTGAATACAAAAATTAGCCACGTGTGGTGGCATGCACCTGTAGTCCCAACTGCTACTGGGGAAGCTGAGGTGGGAGGATCACCTGAGCCCAAGTTGCAGTGAGTAGAGATGGGCCACAGAGTGAGATCCTGTTTCAAAAAAAAAAAAAAAAAAAAAAAATGCGACTGGGCACAGTGGCTCACACCTGTAATCCCAGCACTTTGGAGGCCTAGGCGAGTGGATCACTTGAGCCCCGGAGTTCGAGATCAGCCTTGCCAACATAGTGAAACCCCATCTCTACTAAAAAATACAAAAGTTAGCTGGGCATGGTGACACACGCCTGTAATCACCACTCGGGAGGCTGAAGCAGGAGAATCGCTTGAACCCAGGAGTCAGAGGTTGCAATGAGCTGAGATCGTGCCACTGCCCTGCAGTCTGGAGGACAGAGTGAGATTCGGTCTCAAAAAAAAGAAAAAAGAAAAAGAAAAAAAGAAAAATTTAAAAAAATGCATTAACTGAAAATTTAAAACATAATCAATCACAGCTAGATTAAATTATCATTAATCCCAGTTAAGGAATCTTATATCCCAACAGCTAGGTCTTAGCAATATGCACCATCTCTTTTTTTTGAGACAGAATCTCACCCTGTCGCCCAGGCTGGAGTACAGTGGCACGATCTTGGCTCACTGCAACCTCTGCCTCCCAGGTTCAAGCGATTCTCCTGTCTTAGCCTCCCAAGTAGCTAGGATTACAGGCATGTGCCACCACGCCTAGCTAATTTTTTGTGTCTTTAGTAGAGACAGGGTTTCACCATGTTAACCAGGCTGGTCTCAAACTCCTGACCTCGTGATCTGCCTGTCTCGGCCTCCCCAAAGTGCTGGGATTACAGGTGTGAGCCATTGTGCCCGGCCTGCGTCATCTCTTTAGACAAATAACTTTTTGCATCCTAGTAGTAAAGAATGTTAATATTATTAATATACTTGAACCTAAATTTATTATCAGGAAATATTTGATAGAGTGTGATTGTTTGTTTATTTGTTTTGTTTTGTTTTGTTTTGTTTTGAGACGGAGTCTCGCTCTGTCACCCAGGCTGGAGTGCAGTGGCGCGATCTCCACTCACTGCATGCTCCACCTCCCGGGTTCACGCCATTCTCCTGCCTCAGCTTCCCGAGTAGCTGGGACTACAGGCACCCACCACCACGCCCCGCTAATTTTGTTGTATGTTTAGTAGAGACGGGGTTTCACCGTGTTAGCCAGGGTGGTCTCGATCTCCTGACCATCATGATCTGCCCTTCTCGGCCTCCCAAAGTGCTGGGATTACAGGCGTGAGCCACCACGCCCGGCCGTGATTGTTTAATAAACTTTATTTTGGAATTATTTTAGATATGCTAATCTAATGTGATAAGAATTCTTTGAAAATTTTTCTTTTTATTCTACAGTTAAAAAAAACTGAAAACATTGCATATGAAATGCTTTTTGAACCTGAGCCAAATGGAGTAAATTCTGTGGAAATGATGGATAAAGAAAGAAACAAAGAAAAAATGCCTGAGGATGTTACATTCAGGTAATATTTAAGAAAAGCAAATGAATCATTCACAAAACTGTGTAACTGCTTAAAAATGGTGAACTTCGGAGTCAAAAGTACTGGATTTCAACCCCAGCTTAGCTACCTAGGAGCTATAGAATCTTGAGCAAGTTATATAACCTCTTAAACCACACATTCCTCACTTGTAAAAATGGCAATTGGGCTGGACACACTGGTGCACATCTAAATTCCAGCACTTTGAAAGGCCAAGGCAGGAGGATCACCTGAGCCCAGGAATTCAAGACCAGCCTGGGCAACATAATGAGACCTCATCTCTGAAAAAAAATAATTAGCCAGGCATGGTGGCATGTGCCTGTAGTCCTAGCTACTCGGAGGCTGAGGTGAGAAGATCACTTGAGTCCAAGAGCTCAAGGCTGCAGTGACCCATGATTGTGCCAGTACACTCCAGCCTGGGCAACAGAGTGAGACTCTATCTCAAAAAAAAAAAAAAAAAAAAAAAAAAGAAGGCATAATAACAGTATGTATCTGACAGGTGTGTTGTAAAGATTAACACGAAAACACATGTGTCTGGGAGCAGTAGCTTATGCCTGTGATCCCAGCACTTTGGGAGGCCAACGGGGGCAGATCACTAGAAGTCAGGAGTTTGAGACCAGCCTGGCCAACATGGTAAAACCCTGTCTCTACTAAAAGTACAAAAATTAGCCAGACATGGTGGTGCATGTCTGTGGTCCCAGCCACTTGGGAGGCTGAGGCAGGAGAAATGCTTGAACCCAGGAGGCAGAAGTTGCAGTGAGCCAAGATCACACCACTACACTCCAGCCTGGGCGACAGAGTGAGACTCCATCTCAAAAGAAAAGGAAAAAAAAAAAAAGAAAATACATGTACAGCACTTTACACTGTGCTTAGCACCTAGGAAGTATTCAATAAATGATACCTTACTCCAGGTGCATGCCTGTAGTTCCAGCTACTCAGGAGACTGAGATGGGAGGATTGCTTGAACATGGGAGGTCAAGGCTGCAGTGAGCCATGTTCATATCACTACACTCCAGCCTGGGCAACAGAGCAAGACCCTGTCTCAAAAAAATTTTAAAAAGAGAGATAAATACCTTAAAAAAAAAAAAAAGTCAAAAAGCTGTAGCAGAGTAAACAATTCAGCGCTGCCTATGCAGTCGGCCCTCCATATCCATGGATTCAGAACCCATGGATCTGGAGGGCCAACTGTATTATGCCATTTGATATAAGGGACTGGAGCATCTGCAGATTTTGCTATCTGTCGGGGGGGTCCTGAAATCAGTCTTCCCAGGTAATGATTGACATTGGTCAAAATTCTAAGCTGTCTCATAAGAGTTCCAGAAATTATGGTGATTTTCTTTTTACTTTTAGCTATATTTCTTTTTTTTTTTTTTTTTTTTTGAGACAGATTCTTGCTCTGTCGCCCTGGCTGAGTGCAATGGCGCAATCTCGGTCCACTGCACTCGATTCCCGGAGGGAACCTCCGCCTCCTGGCTTCAAGCAATTCTGTCTCAGCCTCCCGAGTAGCTCGGACTACAGGCGCATGCCACCACGCACAGCTAATTTTTTTTTTTTTTTTTTTTTTTGTATTTTTAGTAGAGACAGGGTTTCACCGTGTTAGCCGGGATGGTCTCGATCTCCTGACCTCATGATCAGCCCGCTTTGGCCTCTCAAAGTGCTGGGATTACAGTCGTGAACCACCGCACCAAGCCACACTGATCATTTTTAACATCACAAGAAGAAACAATCTGTTAATGCAATAGTTCATGACACCCACCTAATGAAGTGTTACTTGCCCCTCCAAAACCTAAATTTGAATAAGCCCTAAAATCATATAACTTTGGCCAGGCACGGTAGGTCACGCCTGTAATCCCAGCACTTTGGGAGGCTGAGGTGGGCAGATCACGAGGTCAGGAGATCGAGACCATCCTGGCTAACACGGTGAAACCCTGTCTGTACTAAAAATACAAAAAGTTAGCCGGACATGGTGGCAGGCGCCCGTAGTCCCTGCTACTCGGGAGGCTGAGAGGCAGGAGAATGGTGTGAACCTGGGAGGCGGAGCTTGCAGTGAGCCTAGATCACGCCACTGCACTCCAGCATGGGCGACAGAGTGAGACTCCGTCTCAAAAAAAAAAAAAAATCATATAACTTTATAGAAAGTCTTGAGGGATACAATCATCAGAATCCAGAATGTGATAAATTATATAGGACAGATAGACCAAGTTCTTTTACATATAAATGGCAAAGAATAAAAGGAATCTGGGGCAGTTTGTTTTGGATTAAAGTAAACTTTAAGGAATTTGTCGGGCAATATATGGATCTTGTTTGGATCCTGATTCTAATTCTAAAATGACATTATGAGGCACCAGGAAAATTTAAGCACTGACTGGATATTTGATGGCATTAATATATTAAAAATATGTACCGAAGTACTTACAAATTAAATATCATATGTAGAATCTGCTTTAAATGGTTTAGGGAGCAAGGATTTTAGGGCTTAGATGAAGCAAGATTGGCAAACCAAGTAATTATTGAAATGAATATACAGGTTTATTATTTGCTCTAATTCTTTTGTTTGAAACTTTCAAAAGAAAAGATTAATTGTAAGAAAATGTTAGTTGTTAAACATAGGTGGTGGCATCTTTTATAACAAAAAAAAGAAGAAAAATTACTTGTATTCTATAGTGACAAATTTTTAAATACCAATCTATTTTCATCAGCCCTCAAGATGAAACACAGATCACAAATCATAAACCAGAAGAGCATCCTGAAGAAAATACAAAGAACAGTGTTGACGAACAGGAAGAAACTGTTATTTCTTACGAATCAACTCCTGAGGTTTCTAGAGGAAATCAAACAATGGCAGGTAAATAGTATACACTTCATAATTTTCTACCTGGTGCTTCCTCTGAACTTCTAAATTTATTTTCCATGGGGAGATTCTAAGAAGGGAATCACTTAAGTACCTTGACTACAGATGAGTCAACGTTTGCCTCCCCAAGTGTACCTTCAGGAGGGATGCAGCCCCTGCCACAGAGTCTACCCTGGCAGAGGGACCAACACATTGGCTTTGGTTTTGCTTTTTCCTTTCAATTTTAACACATAGAGTAAACTTTTTCTAATAAAATCTTTTGGCCAGGCGCAGTGGCTCACACCTGTATTCCAGCATTTTGGGAGGCCGAGGCAGGTGGATCACAAGGTCAGGAGTTCAAGACCAGCCTGGCCAAGATGGCGAAACCCCGTCTCTACTAAAAATACAAAAAATTAGCCAGGCATGGTGGCAGGCACCTCCAATCCCAGCTACTCAGGAGGCAGAGAATTGCTTGAACCCCGGAGGCAGAGGTTGCAGTGAGCCAAGATTGCGCCACTGCACTCCAGCCTGGGTGACAGAGTGAGACTGCATCTCAGAAAAGAAAAGAAAATCTTTCAGTACTTGGAAAATCTATCTGTTCTCAGGGCTAGATTCTCAGAGTATTCACAAGCCTGCCACATTGGGAACTGTGGAGGATTTAATATCTAAACTAATAGAATGGGTTTGTTTACTCCAGCATTGCTGTAATCCATATCTGGCTGTTCCTTTAATTGTAGAAAATTATTATCCATGGCATTTTAAAAAAACAAGTTGTTCTGTGCTCTATTCTCTCATATTTTTTTGGACTCTTCACAAATCTTTTCTTTTTTTTTTTTTTTTTTTTTCCTGGAGGCAGAGTCTCCCTCTGTTGCCAGCGCTGGAGTGCAATGGCGCTATCTTGGCTCATTGCAACCTCTGCCTCACTAGTAGCTGGGATTACAGGTGTGTGCCACCACGCCCGGCTAATTTTTTGTATTTGTAGTACAGATGGGGGTTACTATGTTGGCCAGGCTGGTCTGGAACTCCTGACCTCCAGTGATCAGCCCGCCTCGACCTCCCAAAGTGCTGGGATTACAGGCATAAGCCACCGTGCCCGGCCCTTTTACTCTTTTTCTTTATGATTTTTTGGGGGCGGGGATGGGAATTAGTGCATATTATCAGCTTTGCTTCTTTTTTTTTTTTTTTTTTTTTTTTTTTTGGAGGCAGAGTTTCGCTCTTTCACCCAGGCTGGAGTGATGTGGTGTGATCTCAGCTCACTGCAATCTCCACCTCCCAGGTTCAAGCAATTCTCCTGCCTCAGCCTCCCAAGTAGCTGGGATTATAGGTGTCCACCACCACGCCCAGCTAATTTTTGTATTTTTGTGGAGGCAGGATCTCGCCATGTTGGCCAGGCTGGTCTTGAACTCCTGACCTCAGGTGATCCACCCACCTCAGCTTCCCAAAGTGCTAGGATTACAGGTGTGAGCCACCATGCCTAGCCAGCTTTGCTTTTTTTTTTTTTTTTTTTTTTTTTTTTTTTCAGATGGAGTCTTGCTCTGTTGCCCAGGCTGGAGTGCAGTGGCGCGATCTCCACTCACTGCAAGCTCCGCCTCCTGGGTTAATGCCATTCTCCTGCCTCAGCCTCCTGAGTAGCTGGGACTGTAGGCACCCGTCACCACGGCTGGCTAATTTTTTGTATTTTTTTTTTTTTTTTTTTAATAGAGATAGGGTTTCACCATGTTAGCCAGGATGGTCTCGATCTCCTGACCTCGTGATCCGCCCGCCTCAGCCTCCCAAAGTGCTGAGATTATAGGCGTGAGCCACCACGCCCTGCCCAGCTTTGCTTCTTGTAGTCCATAAGTAAAAAGCCATTCCTACAAAACCCCGCCACCACTCCTGCCCTTTTGCAGAAGAGTAAGAAACGATGAAATTCAAGTATTCAGGACCATTCTTCTTAGGAAAAGCATGGGGTTCTGGGTAGAACATCTTCCGTATCTTATATAAATATAACATGTATATGTTATAAGTTTAAATAAAATAAATTTTATTTAAAATAAATTATAAATTTATGTTATCAGTCATGTTCCCTTGTAACAAATACTAAGCACTGCCTTTTCCTTTGCCTCTATCACTTACAAGGCAGTATGAGCCGGGTGCAGTGGCTCACGCCTATAATCTCAGCACTTTGGGAGGCCAAGGCAGGAGTATTGCTTGAGCTCAGGAGTTCAAGACCAGCCTAGGCAATATAACAAGACAACATTTCTACTAAAAATAATACTTTTAAAAAATTAGCCAGACGGGATGGCACTATAGACCCAGCTTCTCAGGAGGCTGAGGTAGGAAGATCACCTGAGCCCAGGAGGTTGAGGCTACAATGAGCTGTGTGATTGCACTACTGCTTTCCAGCCTGAGTGACAGAGCAAGACCCTGTCTCAAAAAATAAATAAATAGCCAGGCACAGTGGCTCACACCTGTAATCCTAGCACTTTGGGAGGCTGAGGCAGGTGGATCACCTGAGGTTTGGAGTTCAAGACCAGCCTGACCAACATGGAGAAACCCCCTCTCTACTAAAAATACAAAATTAGCCAGGCATGGTGGCCATGCCTGTAATCCCAGCTACTCAGGAGGCTGAGGCAGGAGAATCGCTTGAACTCGGGAGGTGGAGGTGCAATGAGCTGAGATCACGCCACTGCACTCCAGCCTGGGCAATAAAGAATGAAACTGTCTCTAAATAAATAAATAAGGTAGTGTGCACAGGAGGTCTCACTTGTTAAAAAAAAAAAAATTGTCACTGGCCAGTTCTGGTTGTTATGCAGCAGGTCTGCATCAAAGTGTTATGATAGTATTAAAACCACAACATTTAAATCATCCGTAGTATTTAGCTGCATAGAACTAGAAAAGTTCCAACAGAAAATTAACCTCAAAGCAAAAAAAAAATTGTATTTTTTTGGTTTTTTTTGTTTTGTTGTTGTTGTTGTTGTTTGAGACAAAGTCTTGCTCTCTTGACCAGGCTAGAGTACAGTGGTACAATCTCAGCTCATTGCAGCCTCTGGCTCCTGGGTTCAAGCACTTCTCCTACCCGGGCCTCCTGAGTAGCTAGGACTACAGGCATGAGCTACCACGTCTGACTAATTTTTGTATTTTTAGTAGAGTTGGGGTTTCACCATGTTGGCCTGGCTGGTCTCGAACTCCTGACCTCAAATGATCCGCCTGCCTCGGCCTCCCAAAGTGGTGGGATTACAGACATGAACCACCACGCCCAGCCAAAAAAAAAAAAAAAAAATTAAATAGTCATCAGGAAACATTTTATACTGAATAATTAGATTGCAGATTAGAAAATGACAGGCTGGGCACATAATCCCAACACTTTGGGAGACCGAGATGGGAGGATCTCATGATGCCAGGAGTTCAAGACCAGCCTGGTCAACATGGGGAGACCCCATCTCAATTAATAAAAATTTGTTTTTAATTATTTAAAAAGAAAAAGAAAATCACAATAGAACCAAATGTATCTATTACTTCCTTCTCAAAACATGTTCTAATTTTTGTGGGATTACAGCATCAGGATTTACTTCTCCAAATGTGTCTTAAAGATTTTTATCTTCTCTCATTTTCTTTGTGTGTTTTAGTGAAAAGTCTGTCCCCATCTCCTGAGTCCTCGGCATCGCCAGTTCCATCCACTCAGCCGCAGCTCACAGAAGGATCACATTTCATGTGTGTGTAGTCTCAGAAGAAGTACGTCATTTCCCTTTGCGTTTGTGCTTTAGTTTTTTACTTGAATTTTATGACTCATCTGTTGGTTTAGTGAATCAAAACTGAGATTAGTTCTGGACTGTACATAGAGATAGTTGGCAGAACAAGTAGGCATATCTTGGAACCAGGGTCGGTAACAGATTGCTAACATTGGCTCCTCCGATGATTTGCTGTGTGACAGCATTTTCTTTGTCTCATTTCATCATCCAGAAAAACAACAAAATTTGGAGGGTATGGCCTGTGCCAAGACTTGCAGTGTTGTGCAGCTGTGCTTCTACTTAATGTTCCTTTCCATAGCCTGACTTGAGAATTCTGTTTAAGTCATTACACGTTGACTATGTAATGCTTTTTACAGTTAGGGTGACATGTCTGCCCACTGGGAATTTGCTAATTATTGTAAATGACAATGAAATGTTTATGGTACAGCCAACTTGATGGAATATTAAAATCTTTAATGTCTATCTGATATTATTTCTAAGTAATTGAATTCTATTAAGTCAGGGAGGTAGTTACTAAAACCATGGATGGTATCAGGGAGAAGAAGGAATCCTTTCTTGAACAATGTTCCTTAGAGCACAGATTTATAATTGAGAATAATTTCCTGAATTCTTACTTTTAAACTTTCTAGACAATTGCTAATTTTAACCTATAATTTAGTACTTATAGCATACTCTAAAAGTTTTTTAACTTTTTATAAAAGCTCTGGTATAGAGTAAGAATGTTATGCCTTTTTCTACATTTTCTTTCTCACAGCATCTACCATATCTAGTAAAGTTTGGTGCTTTAGGATTACCACCATTTTTTGCTGAACAGAAAATTATAAGCAGCAAAAACATATAGAGACATTATAAGCATTAGTACTAACAGCTTTTTTTTTTTTAATTTTAATTTTTTTTTAAATGTTATTTCTTTTTTCAGAGATGTCACCCATGCTGGAGTGTAGTGGCATAATCACAGCTCACTGCAGCCTTGACCTCCTGGGCTCAAGCAGTCGTCCTGCCTCAGCTTCACAAGTAGCTGGGATCACAAGTGCACGCCACCACACCCGGCTGATATTTTGATTTTCTTGTAGAGACAGTCTTACTAAGTTGTCCACGCTGGTCTCAAACTCCTGAACTCAAGCTACTCCTGAACACTGCATGAGCCACTGTGCCTAGCCTCTTTGATTTTTACATTCTCAAAATATTCCTTTTATTTTCTTTCCTTTTTTTTTTTTTTTTTTTTTTTTCCCCGAGACAAGGTCTTACTCTGTCACCCAGGCTGGAGTGCAGTGGTGCACGATCATGGCTCAATGGCTCACTGCAGACTGACCTCCCAGGCTCAGGCAATCCTCCCACCTCAGCCCCCTGAGTAGCTGGGACTACAGGTGTATGCCACCATGCCAGGCTAATTGTTTTGCAGAGATGGAGTTTTCACCATGTTGCCCAGGCTGGTCTCGAGCTCCTGAGCTCAAGTGATCTGTCCGCCTCAGCCTCCCAAAGTGTTGAGATTACAGGTGTGAGCCACCACACCCAGCCTTTTTTTCTTTCTTTTCAAGTATTTTTTAAATTTCACTAGCTTTGGGTACAAGTGGTTTGGGGTTACATGGAAGAATTGTATAGTGGTGAAGTCTGAGATTTTAGTGCACCCATTACCCGAGTAGTGTATGTTGTACCCAATCCTTCACCGACCTTCCACCCTCTCCCTTCTGAGTCTCCAAAGTCCATTATACCACACTGTATGCCTTTGCATACCCATAGTGTAGCTCCAGCTTATAAGTGAGAACATATGATACTTGGTTTTCCTTTCCTGACTTACTTTACTTAGAATAATAGCCTCCAGCTCCATCCAAGTTGCTGCAAAATACATTATTTTGTTGCTTTTTATTGCTGAGTAGTATTCCATGGTGTATGTAAACCACATTTTCTTTATCCACTCCTTGGTTGGTGGACACTTAGGTTGGTTCCATACCCTTGGAATTGCAAATTGTGCTGCTATAAACATGCATGTGCGTGTATCTTTTTCACGTAATGACTTGTTTTCTTTTGGGTAGATACCCAGTAGTGGGATTACTGGATCAAATGGTGGATCTACTTTTAGTTCTTTAAGGAATCTCCACACTGTTTTCCATAGTGGTTGTACTAGTTTACATTTCTACCAGCAGTGTAGAAGTGTTTCCCTCTCACCACATCCATACCAACATCTGTTGTTTTTTGACTTTTAAAATATAGCTTTTTTTTTTTTTTTTTTTTTTTTTTGAGATGGAGTCTCGCTCTGTCACCAGGCTGGAGTGCAGTGGCGTGATCTTGGCTCACTGCAACCTCCTCCTCCAGGGTTCAAGCGATCCTCCTGCCTCAGCATCCCGAGTAGCTGGGACTACAGGCGTGTGCCACCACACCCAGCTAATTTTTGTATTTTTAGTAGAGATGGGGTTTCACCATGTTGGCCAGTATGGTCTCGATCTCTTGACCTTGTGATCCGCCCGCCTCCGCCTCCCAAAGTGCTGGCATGACCCACTGCACCCGGCCAATTATGGCCATTCTTGCAGGAATAAGGAGGCATCTCATTGTTGTGTACCTTCTTTTGAGAAGTGCCTATTCGTGTCATTTGCCCACTTTTTGATGGGATTATTTGGTGTTTTTTTTTTCTTGCTGATTTGTTTTGAGTTCCTTCCAGATTCTGGATATTAGTCCTTTGTTGGATGCATAGTTTGCAAATATTTCCTCCCATCCTGTTTTCTGGAATCTACTTGTTTTCACACCTTTTTGTAGGAACTATAATCTGTGCCCTTTTTTTCAGCCCAAAGTTTTTTGTTGTCTTTTCATATTTGTAACTTTTTTTTTTTTTTTTTTTTGAGATGGAGTCTTGCTCTGTCGCCCAGGCTGGAGTGCAGTGGCACGATCTCAGCTCACTGCAACCTCTGCCTCCCGGGTTCATGCCATTCTCCTGCCTCAGCCTCCCTAGCAGCTGGGACTACAGGCGCCTACCACCACGCCCAGCTAATTTTTTGTATTTTTAGTAGAGACGGGGTTTCACTGTGTTAGCCAGGATGGTCTCGATCTCCTGACCTCGTGATCCACCAGCCTCGGCCTCCCAAAGTCCTGGTATTACAGGTGTGAGCCACCGCGCCCAGCCCATATTTGTAACTTTTATTTGAGATTATGTCTACCTGGAACCTCAAAGAGGCTTCTGTTTTTGTCGGTTGGTATCTGTGCAGGATTGAAGTGCTTGCTGGAGAGTTACAAATAACCTAATTGTTATAGTCTTACCTGTGTTTTGCCTTTGTCACTTGTGTTTAAGCCTTTTTTCTGTTTTTTTTTGAGACCAGGTCTCACCCTGTCACCCACGCTGGAGTGCAATGGTGAGATCTTGGAGCCTTGCCCTCTTGGGCTTAAGTGATCCTCCCACGACAGCCTCCCAAGTAGCTGGGACCACAGGCCTGTGCCACCAAGCCTGGCTGATTTTTTGTATTTTTTGTAGAGTAGGGGTTTCGCCATGTTGCCCAGGCTGGTCTCATAAACTCCTGAGCTCAAGCGCTCTGCCCGCCTCAATCTCCCAAAGTGCTGAGATTATAAGATTGAGCCACCACGCCTGGCTGTGTTTAACCTTTTAATTTAATATGTTTAGAAGTGACTGTTGAGGCCAGGTGCGGTAATGCCAGCACTTTGGAAGGCCAAGGCTGGTGGATCACTTGAGGTCAGGAGTTCAGGACCAGCCTGGCCAACATGGTAAAACCCCATCTCTACTTAAAAATACAAAAATTAGCTGGGCATGGTGTCAGACGCCTGTAATCCCAGCTACCTGGGAGGCTGAGACAGGAGAATGGCTTGAACCTGGGAGGCAGAGGTTGCAGTGAGCCAAGATCACACCATTGCACTCTAGCCTGGGTGACAGAACAAGAGTTTGTCTCAAAAAAAAAAAAAAAAATCTGGGTGTGGTGGCTCATACCTGTAATCCCAGCACTTCGGGAGGCCGAGGCAGGCACATCACCTGAGGTCAAGAGTTCAAGACCAGCATGACCAACATGGAGAAACCCAGTCTCTACTAAAATTACAAAATTAGCTGAGTGTGGTGGCACATGCATGTAATCCCAGCTACTTGGGAGGCTGAGGCAGGAGAATCGCTTAAACCCAGAGGCAGTGGTTGCAGTGAGCCAAGGTCGTGCCATTGCACTCCAGCCTGGGCAACAAGAACGAAACTCTGTCTCCAAAAAAAAAAAAAAAATGGTGACTGTTGCTACTGGTGACATAACACAAAACATAGGAAAAATAAACATTGAACTCATTTGATTTCATCTGTGTAAAGAGTTGATGACCTCTTAGTAGAAAAATGTATACATTAAGAGCCATTCACATAATATTTTGATTCAATAAACAGATTATGACTGTTTATATCCTTCCAATAATAAAGGATATTCAGAGTTAAAACTCAAGTATATTTCCGGGTTCTTTAAATTGTTATAGGATTTTATTTTGTTTTCCTCTTATTCCAAGAGCAGTGGCATACTTTAATGAGGTATGATTATTGTCGGATATTTTGTAGTCTCATGGTATGCAACCACCACAAATAACTAAAGGCATGAAAACTTGTATTATTTTATATCTTCCTATTACACATATGCCATCTTTCTGAACTAGTGGTTTTGGCAGGATTTAGGAAACCTTTACAAATGACACTACTATGTAGGCAGCTCAATAATTATTACATATTTTAGTGGAGTTATGCAAATGTTTGTTCGTTTTGTTGATCTTTTGGATTCTATGTTTGGTACTTTTTTTTTTTTTTTTTGCAGTTGCAAGATTTAATAGAGTGAAAACAGAGCTCCCCTAAAATGGGAGGGGACCCAAAGGGGGTTGCCGTTGCCAGCGGTACATTTTTTATTCTGTATTGCTATTTATAATTGCATTATGTTGGCCAGGCATAGTGGCTCACGGCTGTAATCCCAACACTTTGTGAGGCCGAGGCAGGCGGAACACGAGGTCAGGAGATCGAGACCATTGTGGCCAACGTGGTTGAAACTCCATCTCTACTGAAAATACAAAAATTAGCTGGGCATGGTGGCATGCACCTGTACTCTCAGCTACTCTAGAGGCTGAGGCAGGAAAATCACTTGAACCCGGGAGGTGGAGGTTGCAGTGAGCCAAGATTGCGGCACTGCACTCCAGCCAGGTGACAGAGCGAGACTCAGTCTCAAAAATAATAAGAAGGCCAGGTGCAGTGGCTCACACCTGGAATCCTAGCACTTTGAGAGGCTGAGGCGGGCAGATTGCCTGAGTTCAGGAGTTTGAGACCAGCCTGGGCAACACGGTGAAACCCCATCTCTACTAAAATACAAAAAATTAGCTGGGTGTGGTGATGGGCACCTGTAGTCCCAGCTACTCAGGAGGCTGAGGCAGGAGAATTGCTGGAACCTGGGAGGCGGAGGTTGCAGTGAGCTGAGATAATGCCACTGCACTCCACCCTGGGCAACAGAGCGAGACTCTGTTTCCAAAATGATGATAATAATAATAATGAAGAGAAGGAGGAGGAGGAGGAAGGAAGAAGAATTGCATTACATTATGTTTCCTTGTGAGGCCGGGTATAGTGGCTCATGCCTGTAATCCTAGCACTTTGGGAGGCAAAGGCAGGCAGATCACTTGAGGCCAGGGGTTCGAGACCAGCCTGGCCAACATGGTGAAATCCCATCTCTACTAAAAATACAAAAATTAGCCAGGCATGGTGATATATGCCTGTAATCCCAGCTAGTTGGGAGACTGAGACAGGAGAATCACTTGAACCCAGGACGCAGAGGTTTCAGAGAGCCAGGATCACACCACTGTACCCCAGCCTGGGCAATAGTGAGACCCTGTCTCAAAAAAAAAAAATTGCATTATGTTTCTTTGCTTTGTGAATTAAGCTATGGGAATGAAGAAAAATATCCTTTGATTGTGTTGTATTTTAGGATTTTCATGGCCATGCTTGTCAGTTCTGTTCTTATAGAATGTCACCCTGAGTTACTTTTGGGAAATGGTAATTAATTAACGTTGCAGGTGTCAAAGTAATTTCCTCTCTCTTATTTTTCAGCTATACTGACTTCTGTTGAAACCATTCAAAGCTAAAGACATGGAACTTCAGCAGTGTAAGAAGATATTGTACAGTATATTTTAAATCTATGAAATTCATAGTTCTGATGCTTTTGGTCACAGAGCATCATTTTATCACTTCTGGAAAATGTTTATTCCAAAACAGCTTTAATGGCCCATATGTACACTTCGTAATCTCAAGGTTATTATTCTGACACCAGCTTGCTGCTATGATTTCAGAGCACATAAGTAAAGGTGCTTTTTAATGTGCAGTCTATTGCCAGAGCTTACTTAGTTGCTGATTTCCAGATGTCGATGTTTCTTAAGTCTAGGTGAATTTATATATATATTTTTTTGCTTTTCATTTTCTAAAGTTAGTTATTATTTCCAATGAAGCTTGTTTTCTTTTTTTTTTCCCATTTTAGCTACTGCAGTGCTTTTGTTTCACACTTGATTTGTAAAAATTTTATATATATATATTTAAAATGTGCCATTTTATTGCTAAGTGAAGTATGTCCTGTTTTCTGCTATAATTCTTTCTTGGTCAGATTGCAATGTCAGCAGTTACTGCCACACTCCTGTCAGCTTAAACACAAATGTTACTGCTTATCTTTTCTTAAAAAAAAAAACAAAATGTAGGTATTTTGAAGTACTGGGCTTATATTTCATTGGAATACATGTGTACAGCAATAAGCAGGTTTTCAAATCCAGTACTTAGTTTGTGTACAAATGTAATTATGTTCATTGTGTATATATTATACAATGAGCACATGTAATGTATTAAAGGCTACTTACTGTTGTTTAAATGCAAATGTTCATATCTCATTTCTTTTTTATCATGTTAAATAAATGTTGATGTTCTTAAATCAGTGTTAGAATTTTTGTTCTTTCCATCCAAAATTGAAAGTCTTAAGACTCAAGAGCCCTTTAGAAGAAAAGGTACTCTGTAAAATTAGCAGATTATTATTATAAAATTAATAATCCTAGACAACATCTTAAAAGATCCTTGTCGGTCCAACCCTCCCATTTCAAAGTTGAGGACCTTGAGGCTCAAAGAGATCAATTGACTTGGCCACAATTCAATGACAGAATTTTGACCAGACTATAGTTTTTTCTGACTTTTTCTGTAAGTACATTACATTAGCTCATTACCACTAGAGGAGTTTAGTTTTGTGAAGTCTTTTACCACGTTTCTATTTGCTTCCATATTTCAGAAAGTAACTTCAAGCATCAGTAGTCCTGCTCTGTTTAGGGATTGGACTTTGAGAGAGGTGTGTAAGGCAGCTATTTGTCTGACATGGGTAGCTAGAAACCGTTTCATCGTAAGTAGGACCCTCAGAGATCGTTTTCTCTTACAATACATTCTTTGCAGATGTTCACGCTCTTCAGAATCAATTACATTTTCTTCCCTCTGTAACCTTTTGTTCATGCTATGTATTGTTCCCAGAGTACACGGAAATTTGATGCTTTTGGATTCCTGCATAAAATGGCTGAAACTAAATTGGCATTAGTCAGTCTTTTTTTCCTCCGCATCCTATGTTAAAGAGGATTTAGATTTAATTCAAAATGCAAATGTATAAAAATTCTTCTCCAAACACAATGAAATGAAAATAGATACAATGTATATTGGGAGATGAAAGAAAACAGAAGTTAAAATGGACACCTCTCTGTGTCGATGCACATATGTGTAACATGTTTACACATACTACCTCTCTCTAAAGCTGACACAGAAAATTCTCAAAAGAAATAGTCACCAAATTATTATTTCCCTTTAGTCATGATACAATGATTGTTTCAGATCTTTTGTCAGTGTGTTGGGGAACAATTGCTATTATTCGGGTTTTGTTTGGGGTTTTTTTTTTTATTTTTATTTATTTATTTATTTTTTTTTTTTTTGAGATGGAGTCTTGCTCTGTCGCACAGGCTGGAGTGTAGTGGCGTGATCTCGGCTCACTGCAACCTCTGCCTCCTGGGTTCAAGCAATTCTCCTGCCTCAGCCTCCTGAGTAGCTGGGATTACAGGCTCATTTTGGGGGTTTTTTGGGGGATTTTTTGAGATGGAGTCTCGCTCTGTTGCCAGGCTGGAATGCAGAGGCCTGATCTCAGCTCACTGCAGCCTCCGCCTCCTGGGTTCAAGGGATTCTCCTGCCTCAGCCTCCCAAGTAGCTGGGACTACAGGAGCCCGCCACCACGCCCAGCTGATTTTTGTATTTTTTTGTTTTGTTTTTTTGAGACGGAGTCTCGCTCTGTCACCCAGGCTGGAGTGCAGTGGCACGATCTCTGCTCACTGCAAGCTCCACCTCCCAGGTTCACGCCATTCTCCTGCCTCAGCCTCCTGAGTAGCTGGGACTACAGGCACCCACCGCTATGCCTGGGTGATTTTTTGTATTCTTTAGTAGAGACGGGGTTTCACCATGTTAGCCAGGATGGTCTCGATCCCCTGACCTCGTGATCCGCCCACCTTGGCCTCCCAAAGTGCTGGGATTACAGGCGTGAGCCACCATGCCCGGCCAATTTTTGTATTTTTAGTAGAGATGGGGTTTCACCATGTTGGCCAGGATGGTCTCGATCTCTTGACCTCGTGATCCACCCACCGCAGCCTCTCAGTGCTGGGATTACACCGAGCCTGGCCTAATTTTTATATTTTTAATAGAGACGGGGTTTCACCATGTTAGCCAGGATGGTCTCGATCTCCTGACCTCGTGATTCGCCTGCCTTGGCCTCCCAAAGTGCTGGGATTACAAGCGTGAGCCACCGCGCCCAGCCTTGTTTGGGTTTTTGTGGGAAGGGAGTATATGTGTGTGTGTGTCTCTTTGGTTTTATTAAGCACAACATTTTTTAACTATTCCAAGAAGGGAAAATGTTCCTTGCTGGGATCCCTAGAAGCCTAGGAAATATGGAGAAACAGCATGAACTAGTTGTGATTCTTGTCAACATTTCAGAAAGCCAGATGAATATCGTTTATTCAAAAACAGTAAGTCCATCTGGCATGGTGGCTTATGCCTATAATCCCAGCACTCTGGGAGGCTGAGGCGGGTGGATCACCTGAGGTCAGGAATTCGAGACCAGCCTGGCCAAACTGGTGAAATCCTGTCTCTACTAATAATACAAAAAGCAGCCGGGCATGGTGGCGCGTGCCTGTAATCCCAGGTACTTGGGAGGCTGAGGCAGGAGAATCGCTTGAACCCGAGGTTGTGGTGAGACGAGATCGCATCACTCACTGCACTCTAGCTTGGGCAACATAACGAAACTCTGTCTCAAAAAAAAACACAAAAACAGTAAGTCAGCACAGATGCTTATTACATGCCATAACAAAAAGGAATACTAGTTCTTCAAAATTTTTAATTAGATCAGTACCTTTCATGTTACTTAGAGTTCACCTTATCTAACTCCCCCTTACTGGAGTGGTGCACACACAGTCCTGGAAGCGTAGAGACTAATAGAAAGGAAGGCAGACAGGTTGGCATGGCCTTTACTTCAGGTGGGGAAATCAGCATGAGGGAGCTACTTCCCAGAGGCTTGGAAGCCTGCTCTGAAGTTCTTAGTGCTCACTATCCTGGTGAGTTGATGGCTGTGTTAGTGCTCAGTATCCCGTGGGGTTGATGGCTTTACAAGTCCCTCATACCTACCTACCCCCAGTTTATAGAAAGATGACATTCATACTGCTGTGGTGATCAAAAATGAAACATAACCTTTTTTGCTGGCATACCCTCTAAATTGTTTTTAAAAACTCAGCTGGGTGCAGTGTCTCACACCTGTAATCCCAGCACTTTGGGAGGCTGGGATGGGAGGATCACTTGAGGCCAGGAGTTCAAGACCAGCCTGGCCGACGTAGTGAGAACCCATCTCTACAAAAATAAAAAAGTTAGCTGGGTACAGTGGTGTATGCCTGTAGTCCTAGCTACTCAGGAGGCCAAAGCAGGAGGATCACTTGAGCCTGGGAGATGAAGGCTGCAGTGAGGTGTGATTGCACCGCTATACTTCAGCCTGGGTGACAGAGTAAGACCCTGTCTCTAAAAAAAGCAAAAAAAAACCAACTCCGTACCTCCTTGTACATTTTCAAGTTGACATCTACAACTTTTCGTAAATTCAAATAGAAGAAAAGGGCCAAGCGCAGTGGCTCACACCTGTAATCCCAGCACTTTGAGAGGCCAAGGTGGGCAGATCACTTGAGGTCAGGAGTTCAAGACCAGCCTGGCCAACATGATGAAACCTCGTCTCTACTAAAACTGCAAAATTTAGGCAGGCATGGTTGGGGTGCCTGTAATCCCAGCTACTCGGGAGGCTGTGGCAGGAGAATTGCTTGAACCCGGGAGGCGGAGGTTGCAGTGAGCCAGGATCATATCACTGCACTCCAGCCTGGGCAATACAGCAAAACTCAGCCTCAAAAAAAAAAAAAAAACAGAAGAAAAGGATGCAAGTTCTGTCATACTGTCAATACTGCCTTTTTTTTTTTTTTTTTTTTTTTTTTTGAGATGAAGTTTTGCTCTGTTCCCCAGACTGGAGTGCAATGGCAAAATCCCAGCTTACTGCAACCTCTGCCTCCAGGGTTCAAGCGACTCTCCTGTCTCAGCCTCCCGAGAAGCTGGGATTACAGGTGCCTGCCCACCGCGCCCAGCTAATTTTTGTATTTTTAGTAGAGACGGGGTTTCATCATGTCAGCCAGGCTGTTCTCTAACTCCTGACCTCAAGTGATCTGCCCGCCTCGGCCTCCCAAAATGCTGAAATTACAGGCATTGGCCACCGTGCCTGGCCCAATACTGACTTTTTAAATAAATTGTTACATCGGTCTTTATTTTATTTTATTTTGAGACAGAGTTTCACTGTTGTTGCCCAGGCTGGAGTACAATGGTGCAGTCTCAACTCACTGCAACCTCTGCCTCCCGGGTTTAAGTGATTCTCCTGCCTCAGCCTCCTGAGTAGCTGAGAGTACAGGCACCTGCCACCACTCCTGGCTAATTTTTTTGTATTGTTAGTAGAGATGGGCTTTCACCGTGTTGTCCAGGCTGGTCTTGAACTCCTGACCTCAGGTGATCTACCCGCCTCAGCCTCCCAAAGCGCTGGGATTACAGGCGTGAGCCACCACACTCGGCCCTATACCTTTTTTAATAGGGATTTTACATCATTCCTTTTTCTTCTTGAACTTTTATTTTTACTTTATTTTTCTTATACTTTGTCACAATAAATTATGATATGTTAAATTTAATGACTTTAGTTATTTCTAATTCCATCCATCTATTTCTGTGAAATCTTGTTCCTTGGACATTACAGTCATTCACTTGTCACCACCCTGGAGGATTTTACACCCTGAGGTAAGTATGATTCAGAGAAGTAAGTTTTTCATGTGTAAAGAAAAGCTCATGTGGGGCCGGACCCAGTGGCTCATGCTGGTAATCCCAGCACTTTGGGAGGCTGAGGCAGGTGGATCACCTGATGTCAGGAGTTCGAGACCAACCTGACTAACATGGTAAAACCCCACCTCTACTAAAAATACAAAATTAGACGTGCGTGGTGGCACGTGCCTGTAATCTCAGCTACTCGGGAGGCTGAGGCAGGAGAATCGCTTGAACCTGGGAGGTGGAGGTTGTCGTGAGCCGAGATAATGCCATTGCACTTCAGCTCCGTCTCAAAAAAAAAAAAACAACTCATCACACGACCTCTGGAGCCTTGGGGCAGGAAATCAGAGAGAAGGTAACTAGATACTGAGTTCAAGAAAATTATGAAAATTATTCTTGTTCACAAACCCTTGAGATGTTTCTGTGTACTGATTTGAAGAAAGCTGTCCCAGAATATTTGGCCTCTAAAATATTTGTTAGTTTATTGATTTGTGCATACTTCTCACTTTACCCATAAAAAGGTTTTGTTTTGTTTTGTTTTTTGAGACGGTTTTGCTCTGTCACCCAGGCTGGAGTGCAGTGGCGCAATATTGTCTCACTGCAACCTTTGCCTCTCAGGCCCAAGCGATCCTCTTACCTCAGCCTTCCGAGTAGCCGGGACTACAGGCACGCGCCACCACACCCAGCTAGTTTTTGTACTTCTTGTAGAGATGGGTTTCACCAAGTTGCCCAGGCAGGTCTCAAACTCGTGGGCTCAAGCGAGCTTCTCACGTCAGCCTCCCAAAGTGCTGGGATTACAGGCATGAGCCACTGTGCCTAGCCCAAAACAGTTTTATATAGATTTGGCATATGGCAGAGAGACTCACTTTTGAGCAACTGTATGAATGTGTAAGGAATAAACTGATTCACTTAATGCAGGAACAAATGATTTTTTTGTTATGCTAATTTGGAAGGAGTTTTCCCGGAACTGTTTCTGAAAAATGGATCAAATCCTTCATGGATAGGTTGAAAATAAATCTTTACAGTGTATGATTGGTATTTTAAAAGCAGAAAATTTAAATTTTTTATTTAATTTTAAAATTATTTACAGTGAAAAGTCAACCTAAAACAAAGTAAAAGGCTGGGTGAGGGGAGGAGCCAAGATGGCCAAATAGGAAGAGCTCCGGTCTACAGCTCCCAGCGTGAGCGACGCAGAAGACGGGTGATTTCTGCATTTCCATCTGAGGTACCGTGTTCATCTCACTAGGGAGTGCCAGACAGTGGGCGCAGGTCAGTGGGTGAGTGCAACGTGCACCAGCCGAAGCAGGGGCGAGGCATTGCCTCACTCGGGAAGCGCAAGGGGTCAGGGAGTTCCCTTTCCAGGGGTGACAGACGACACCTGGAAAACTGGGCCACTCCCACCCGAATACTGTGCTTTTCCGACGGGCTTAGGAAACGGTGCCCCAGGAGAGTATAGCCCGCACCTGGCTCAGAGGGTCCTACGCCCACGGAGTCTTGCTGATTGCTAGCACAGCATTCTCAGATCAAACAGCAAGTCGGCAGCGAGGCTGGGGAAGGGGCGCCCGCCATTGCCCAGGCTCGCTTAGGTAAACAAAGCAGCCAGGAAGCTTGAACTGGGTGGAGCCCACCACAGCTCAAGGAGGCCTGCCTGCCTCTGTAGGCTCCACCTCTGGGGGAAGGGCACAGACAAACAAAAAGACAGCAGTAACCTCTGCAGACTTAAATGTCCCTGTCTGACAGCTGTGAGGAGAGCAGTGGTTCTCCCAGCACGCAGCTGGAGATCTGAGAACGGGCAGACTACCTCCTCAAGTGGGTCCCTGACCCCTGACCCCCAAGCAGCCTAACTGGGAGGCACCCCCCAGCAGGGGCAGACTGACACCTCACACGGCTGGCCAGGTACTCCAACAGACCTGCAGCTGAGGGTTCTGTCTGTTAGAAGGAAAACTAACAGAAAGGACATCCACACCAAAAACCCATCTGTACATCACCATCATCAAAGACCAAAAGTAGATAAAACCACAAAGATGGGGAAAAAACAGAGCAGAAAAACTGGAAACTCTAAAAAGCAGAATGCCTCTCCTCCTCCAAAGGAACGCAGTTCCTCACCAGCAACGGAACAAAGCTGGATGGAGAATGACTTTGACGAGCTGAGAGAAGAAGGCTTCAGACGATCAAATTACTCCGAGCTACGGGAGGATATTCATACTAAAGGCAAAGAAGTTGAAAACTTTGAAAAAAATTTAGAAGAATGTGTAACTAGAATAACCAATACAGAGAAGTGCTTAAAAGAGCTGATGGAGCTGAAAACCAAGGCTCGAGAACTACGTGAAGAATGCACAAGCCTCAGGAGCCAATGCGATCAACTGGAAGAAAGGGTATCAGCAATGGAAGATGAAATGAAGCGAGAAGGGAAGTTTAGAGAAAAAAGAATAAAAAGAAACGAGCAAAGCCTCCAAGAAATGTGGGACTATGTGAAAAGACCAAATCTACGTCTGATTGGTGTACCTGAAAGTGACGGGGAGAATGGAACCAAGTTGGAAAACACTCTGCAGGATATTATCCAGGAGAACTTCCCCAATCTAGCAAGGCAGGCCAACATTCAGATTCAGGAAATACAGAGAACGCCACAAAGATACTCCCCGAGAAGAGCAACTCCAAGACACATAATTGTCAGATTCACCAAAGTTGAAATGCAGGAAAAAATGTTAAGGGCAGCCAGAGAGAAAGGTCAGGTTACCCTCAAAGGGAAGCCCATCAGACTAACAGCGGATCTCTCAGCAGAAACCCTACAAGCCAGAAGAGAGTGGGGGCCAATATTCAACATTCTTAAAGAAAAGAATTTTCAACCCAGAATTTCATATCCAGCCAAACTAAGCTTCATAAGTGAAGGAGAAATAAAATACTTTACAGACAAGCAAATGCTGAGAGATTTTGTCACCACCAGGCCTGCCCTAAAAGAGCTCCTGAAGGAAGCGCTAAACATGGAAAGGCACAACCGGTACCAGCCACTGCAAAATCATGCCAAAATGTAAAGACCATCGAGACTAGGAAGAGACTGCATCAACTAACGAGCAAAATAACCAGCTAACATCATAATGATAGGATCAAATTCACACATAACAATATTGACTTTAAATGTAAATGGACTAAATGCTCCAATTAAAAGACACAGACTGGCAAATTGGATAAAGACTCAAGACCCATCAGTGTGCTGTATTCAGGAAACCCATCTCACATGCAGAGACACACATAGGCTCAAAATAAAAGGATGGAGGAAGATCTACCAAGCAAATGGAAAACAAAAAAAGGCAGGGGTTGCAATCCTAGTCTCTGATAAAACGGACTTTAAACCAACAAAGATCAAAAGAGACAAAGAAGGCCATTACATAATGGTAAAGGGATCAATTCAACAAGAAGAGCTAACTATCCTAAATATATATGCACCCAATACAGGAGCACCCAGATTCATAAAGCAAGTCCTGAGTGACCTACAAAGAGACTTAGACTCCCACACAATAATAATGGGAGACTTTAACACCCCACTGTCAACATTAGACAGATCAACGAGACAGAAAGTCAACAAGGATACCCAGGAATTGAACTCAGCTCTGCACCAAGCCGACCTAATAGACATCTACAGAACTCTCCACCCCAAATCAACAGAATATACATTTTTTTCAGCACCACACCACACCTATTCCAAAATTGACCACATACTTGGAAGTAAAGCTCTCCTCAGTAAATGTAAAAGAACAGAAATTATAACAAACTATCTCTCAGATCACAGTGCAATCAAGCTAGAACTCAGGATTAAGAATCTCACTCAAAACCGCTCAACTACATGGAAACTGAACAACCTGCTCCTGAATGACTACTGGGTACATAACGAAATGAAGGCAGAAATAAAGATGTTCTTTGAAACCAACGAGAACAAAGACACAACATACCAGAATCTCTGGGATGCATTCAAAGCAGTGTGTAGAGGAAATGTATAGCACTAAATGCCCACAAGAGAAAGCAGGAAAGATCCAAAATTGACACCCTAACATCACAATTAAAAGAACTAGAAAAGCAAGAGCAAACACATTCGAAAGCTAGCAGAAGGCAAGAAATAACTAAAATCAGAGCAGAACTGAAGGAAATAGAGACACAAAAAACCCTTCAAAAAATTAATGAATCCAGGAGCTGGTTTTTTGAAAGGATCAACAAAATTGATAGACCACTAGCAAGATTAATAAACAAAAAAAGAGAGAAGAATCAAATAGATGCAATAAAAAATGATAAAGGGGATATCACCACCGATCCCACAGAAATACAAACTACCATCAGAGAATACTACAAACACCTCTACGTAAATAAACTAGAAAATCTAGAAGAAATGGATAATTTCCTCAACACATACACCCTCCCAAGACTAAACCAGGAAGAAGTTGAACCTCTGAATAGACCAATAACAGGCTCTGAAATTGTGGCAATAATCAATAGCTTACCAACCAAAAAAAGTCCAGGACCAGATGGATTCACAGCCAAATTCTACCAGAGGTACAAGGAGGAACTGGTACCATTCCTTCTGAAATTATTCCAATCAATAGAAAAAGAGGGAATCCTCCGTAATTCATTTTATGAGGCCAGCATCATCCTGATACCAAAGCCAGGCAGAGACACAACCAAAAGAGAGAATTTTAGACCAATATCCTTGATGAACATTGATGCAAAAATCCTCAATAAAATACTGGCAAACAGAATCCAGCAGCACATCAAAAAGCTTATCCACCATGATCAAGTGGGCTTCATCCCTGGGATGCAAGGCTGGTTCAATATATGCAAGTCAATAAATGTAATCCAGCATATAAACAGAACCAAAGACAAAAACCACATGATTATCTCAATAGATGCAGAAAAGGCCTTGGACAAAATTCAACAACCCTTCATGCTAAAAACTCTAAATTAGGTATTGATGGGACGTATCTCAAAATAATAAGAGCTATGTATGACAAACCCACAGCCAATATCATACTGAATCGGCAAAAACTGGAAGCATTCCCTTTGAAAACTGGCACAAGACAGGGATGCCCTCTCTCACCACTTCTATTCAACATAGTGTTGGAAGTTCTGGCCAGGGCAATTAGGCAGGAGAAGGAAATCAAGGGTATTCAATTAGGAAAAGAGGAAGTCAAATTGTCCCTGTTACAGATGACATGATTGTATATCTAGAAAACCCCATCGTCTCAGCCCAAAATCTCCTTAAGCTGATAAGCAACTTCAGCAAAGTCTCAGGATACAAAATCAATGTACAAAAATCACAAGCATTCTTATACACCAATAACAGACAAACAGAGAGCCAAATCATGAGTGAACTCCCATTCACAATTGCTTCAAAGAGAATAAAATACCTAGGAATCCAACTTACAAGGGATGTGAAGGACCTCTTCAAGGAGAACTACAAACCACTGCTCAAGGAAATAAAAGAGGATACAAACAAATGGAAGAACATTCCATGCTCATGGGTAGGAAGAATCAATATCGTGAAAATGGCCATACTGCCCAAGGTAATTTACAGATTCAATGCCATCCCCATCAAGCTACCAATGACTTTATTCACAGAATTGGAAAAAACTACTTTAAAGTTCATATGGAACCAAAAAAGAGCCTGCATCGCCAAGTCAATCCTAAGCCAAAAGAACAAAGCTGGAGGCATCACGCTACCTGACTTCAAACTATACTACAAGGCTACAATAACCAAAACAGCATGGTACTGGCACCAAAACAGAGATATAGATCAGTGGAACAGAACAGAGCCCTCAGAAATAACGTCACATATCTAAAACTATCTGATCTTTGACAAACCTGAGAAAAACAAGCAATGGGGAAAGGATTCCCTATTTAATAAATGGTGCTGGGAAAACTAGCTAGCCATATGTAGAAAGCTGAAACTGGATCCCTTCCTTACACCTTATACAAAAATCAATTCAAGATGGATTAAAGACTTAAACGTTAGACCTAAAACCATAAAAACCCTAGAAGAAAACCTAGGCATTACCATTCAGGACATAGGCATGGGCAAGGACTTCATGTCTAAAACACCAAAAGCAATGGCAACAAAAGCCAAAATTGACAAATGGGATCTAATTAAACTAAAGAGCTTCTGCACAGCAAAAGAAACTACCATCAGAGTGAACAGGAAACCTACAAAATGGGAGAAAATTTTTGCAACCTACTCATCTGACAAAGGGCTAATATCCAGAATCCACAATGAACTCAAACAAATTTACAAGAAAAAAACAAACAACCCCATCAAAAAGTGGGCGAAGGACATGAACAGACACTTCTCAAAAGAAGACATTTATGCAGCCAAAAGACACATGAAAAAATGCTCACCATCACTGGCCATCAGAGAAATGCAAATCAAAACCACAATGAGATACCATCTCACACCAGTTAGAATGGCAATCATTAAAAAGTCAGGAAACAACAGGTGCTGGAGAGGATGTGGAGAAATAGGAACACTTTTACACTGCTGGTGGGACTTTAAACTAGTTCAACCCTTGTGGAAGTCAGTGTGGCGATTCCTCAGGGATCTAGAACTAGAAATTCCATTTGACGCAACCATCCCATTACTGGGTATATACCCAAAGGACTATAAATTATGCTGCTATAAAGACACATGCACACGTATGTTTATTGCAGCATTATTCACAATAGCAAAGACTTGGAACCAACCCAAATGTCCAACAATGATAGACTGGATTAAGAAAATGTGGCACATATACACTATAGAATACTATGCAGCCATAAAAAATGATGAGTTCATGTCCTTTGTAGGGACATGGATGAAATTGGAAATCATCATTCTCAGTAAACTATCGCAAGAACAAAAAACCAAACACCACATATTCTCACTCATAGGTGGGAATTGAACAATGAGAACACATGGACACAGGAAGGGGAACATCACACTTTGGGGACTGTTGTGGGGTGGAGGGAGGCGGGAGGGATAGCATTGGGAGTTATACCTAATGCTAGATGACGAGTTGGTGGTTGCAGCGCACCAGCATGGCACATGTATACATATGTAACTAACCTGCACATTGCGCACATGTAGCATAAAACCTAAAGTATAATAATAATAAATTAAATAAATAAATAAATAAATAAATAATAAAAAATTAAAAAAATTAAAAAAAGGCTGGGTGAAGGGCATGGAGAAAATACAGCAGGACTAGTTTATGTAATTCAAGCCTGAGACAACACATTTAAGAACAGGAGATAGAACCCCCAGCTATGTCCCTGCACTCAGTGACTCACCAGCTTACTGGAAAGTCCCTCGAGTCCTCTATTAACTAGATTCAGAAAAGCCTACCCAATCTCTTTGAGTGAAGGCTCACTCATTCCAGCCCTTCCCTAGAAGGAGCTTCATCTTCATTCTTCTGGTGTGGGAAACAGTATAGGCGATTATTCTAGCTTGGCAGGAGGGACCCTCCACCAACTCTGTTGCCAGGAAGCCTGAGTTCCTCCAGAACGCCCTTGTTGCTGCCATGCGGCCTCACTGTATAGTGGGGAGGAGCACAGAGGCTGGTGCTAGGCTACCTGAGTTGGAACTGAGCTTTGCCACTTTTACTGTGTGTCCTCAGGCCAAGGTATTCATCCTTCCTAAACCTAAGTTTTTCCACGAAATTGGTCTGTGTCTTAGTTTGTTTTCTGTTGCTTATAACAGAACACCTAAAATGGTATCTTATAAAGAAAAGGAATATATTTCTTACAGTTCTGGAGACAGAAGTCCAAAGTCAAGAGGCCATGTCTGGCGAGGGCTTTGTTGCTGGTGGGTACGCTACAGAGTCCCAGGGAGGCTCAGGGCATCATGCACAATGAGAGGCAGAGCGTGTCACCATGCTGACACGCTAGCTCAGGTCTGTCTTCCACTTACAAAGCTGACAGTTCTCCAGTGATAACCCATTCATTCATCAACCCACGAATAAATGAATCCCTGGCCTCATGATCCAGTCATCTCTCTCAAAGTCCCCTGCCACATTGAGAATTAAATTTCGACATGAGTTTTGGAGTGGACTAATACTCAAACCATAACAGCCTACTAAGAGTTATTACAACATGTGGTTGTAAAGACTAAATACGTTAACACATCAAGTGTAGAATAGTGTCTAGCAGCATATAAATACTTGCTACCATTAGCCGTTATTCACTAAGGCTAACCTCATCTAACTGTAATTGTTTCTAAGTTTACCAGGTCACCGTTATTAATCATCTTAGTTAATCAGCATTTAATTTTTATTTATTTATTTATTTATTTTGAGACAGAGTCTCGCTCTGTCACCCAGGCTGGAGTGCGGTGGCACAATCTCAGCTCACTGCAAGCTCCGCCTCCTGGGTTCACGCCATTCTCCTGCCTCAGCCTCCCGAGTAGCTGGACTACAGGCGCCTGCCACCACGCCCGGCTAATTTTTTTGTCTTTTTAGTAGTGACGGGGTTTCACCGTGTTAGCCAGGATGGTCTCGATCTCCTGACCTCGTGATCCGCCCGCCTTGGCCTCCCAAAGTGCGGGGATTACAGGAGTGAGCCACCGCGCCCAGCCGTTAATCAGCATTTTAAAACTGGGTCACATGCCAGGAGCCGTGGCTCACACCTGTAATCGCAGCACTTTGGGAGGCCAAGGCGGGCAGATCACCTGAGGTCAGGAGTTCGAGACCAGCCTGACCAACATGGCGAAACCCCGTCTCTACTAAAAATACAAAATTAGCTGGGCATGGTGGCAGACACCTGTATTCCCAGCTACTTGGGAGTCTGAGGCAGGAGAATTGCTTGAACCCAGGAGGCGGAGGTTGCAGTGAGCCGAGATCGCGCCATTGCACTCCAACCTGGGCAACAAGAGCAAAACTCCGTCTCAAAAAACAAACAAAACTGGTCACAATTTAGAAGGCATCAGACTCACCGGAAGGGCCTTTTAAAACTTTGCTATTGCTGGGCCTCGTTCCTAAAATACCTTATTCAGTCAATCTGGAGGGAGATCCAAGAATTTACCTTCTAATAAATTCCCAGGTAATACTAATGCTGATAGTCTAACATCACTTTGAGTTCTAGTCACTTTGAGAATTGGCATATAGTAAGTCTCTGTGTTGTTTATTGGATTTTTGTTTTATTTGTGGGGATAAACTCAGGAGTGGTTATTTACCAAAGGTATGCACAGAGTATAGAAGGACTGAAGATTGATAATCCAAGAGCTGTTTTCACTCCTAGGCCCAAAGGGAAGAGAGGAGGAGTAACTGGAATCCATAGGAAACAATCATTTGAGAGAAGCCCTTACACTCTTTTCAAGAGACACAGCCAGCCTCGGTGTGAGCAGTCTCTACAAGGATTGAGCCAAGAGAATAAATATTCTGATGGCATGCTTCCTTGACACAATTTCTTTTTTTTTTTTTTTTTTTTTTTTTGAGACAGAGTCTCACCCTGTCGCCCAGGCTGGAGTGCAGTGGCGCAGTCTCAGCTCACTGCAAGCTCTACCTCCCAGGTTCATGTCATTCTCCTGCCTCAGCCTCCCGAGTAGCTGGGACTACAGGCACCTGCCACCATGCCTGGCTAATTTTTTGTATTTTTAGTAGAGATGGGGTTTCACCGTGTTAGCCAGGATGGTCTCGATCTCCTGACCTCGTGATCCGCCCGCCTCGGCCTCCCAAAGTGCTGGGATTACAGGCGTGAGCCACCGCGCCCGGCCCCTTGTCACAATTTCTTAATGGGGCTCCCACTGGCTGAACCCAACAGGATTCACAGGTCACAGGAGTTCTGCTGGGTGTTGCCAGGAACTCCTGGGGATCTCCAAGGCCTTTTCAGGAAATCCCATGAAGTCACAACTGTTTTCATAGTAATGGTAAGATGTTATTTGCCTTTTTTACTCATTCTCTCAATAGTGAACAGTGGAGTTTCCAAAAGGCTGCATGGCCTGTGATATCTCAGCAGATTGAATGCAGAAGCAGAAGTGAATATCTGTCTTCTATTAACCCAGATATTAAAGAAAGTTATAAAAGTGAAAAACAGTGTCTTCTCAGTTTTGTTTTGGAACATAGAGGTTTTTTTTATTAAAAATATGTTATTTGTATTAAGTTATAGCAGGTTTATTGTTATTTTAGATGAATGAGTAAATATTTTAAACATTTCTCAGTTTTCACTTCCACTGCAGTGAATACACATAGATGTAACCTACACAAACAAGCTATCTGGGATACTCAATAGTTGTTAAGCATGTGAGAATCCTGAGACCCCAAAAGTTTGAGAACCACCCATATAGTCCATACAGGTTGGCTTCCTGTGACAGGGCACAGCTGAAAAATGTGAGATCTGGAGGTGCAAATAGAAGATATCAGCTCATCCCAGCCTGGGCAACATACAGAGACTCTGTCTCTACAACACAACATAAATAATTAAAAAAAAAAAAACCTAGCCGGGCGTAGTGGGGCACGCCTGTGGTCCCACTTACTTGGGAGGCTGAGGTAGGAGGATTGCTTGGGCTTGGGAGGTCAAGGCTGCAGTGAGCCATGATTGCATCACTGCACTCCAGCCTGGGTGACAAAGTGAGACCCTGTCTCAAAAAACAAAAATGTATTAGCCCATCTTCCCAAGGAAGATGCCAATCGCTGTTGCCACTTCCAAATCAGCGGTAGTCTGCGTGTGTGTGTGTGTGTGTGTGTGACGGAATTTTGCTCTTGTCGCCCAGGCTGGAGTGCCATGGCATGATCTCCGCTCACTGCAACCTCTGCCTCCCGGTTTCAAGCGATTCTCCTACCTCAGCCTGCCAAGTAGCTGGGATTACAGGCGCCCCACACCATGCCCGGCTAATTTTTGTATTTTTAGTAGAGATGGGATTTCACCACGTTGGCCAGGCTGGTCTCAAATTTCTGACCTCAGGTGATCCGCCCGCCTCGGCCTCCCAAAGTGCTGGAATTACAGGCGTGAGCCACCACGCCCGGCGGTAGTCTGCTTCTTTTTTTTTTTTTTTTTTTTTTTTTTGAGATGGAGTCTCGCTCTGTGGCCCAGGCTGGAGTACAGTGGCGCCATCTCGGCTCACTGCAACCTCCGCCTCCCGGGTTCACGCCATTCTCCTGCCTCAGCCTCCCGAGTAGGTGGGACCACAGGCGCCCGCCACCACGCCCGGTTAATTTTTTGTATTTTTAGTAGGGACGGCGTCTCACCACGTTAGCCAGGATGGTCTCAATCTCCTGACCTCATGATCCGCCCGCCTCGGCCCCCCAAAGTGCTGGGATTACAGGCGTGAGCCACCGCGCCCGGCCGGTAGTCTGCTTCCTGAAGTGAAAGCCCCAGTGTCTAAGAATGCTAGCCTGAGCCTGTAGGTTCCCCCTGGGCCCTGCAGGCTGAGAATCACTCACGGAAAATCATTTGGAAAGGCAGAGACTATACATGCAAAGGTATAGACAGCCAGAGTCTCTCTAGATTCTCTGTTCTCTTTTTTCTGTGTCAGCTTCAGCACATACTTTTGGCCCTGCCTCTGTCCCCAGGTGTAACGGACTTAGAATCTAGCCCTTATATCCAGTCAAAACTTATTTTTATTAGCCCTGGGTGATTACAAAAGCATGAGTTAAAAATGGATCGACCGGGCGCGGTGGCTCACGCCTGTAATCCCAGCACTTTGAGAGGCCGAGGCGGGCGGATCACAAGGTCAGGAGATCGAGACCATCCTGGCTAACGTGGTGAAACCCCATCTCTACTAAAAATACAAAAAATTAGCCGGGTGTGGTGGTGGCGCCTGCAGTCCCAGCTACTCGGGAGGCTGAGGCATGAGAATGGCGTGAATCCGGGAGGCGGAGCTTGCAGTGAGCGGAGATCGCGCCACTGCACTCCAGCCTGGGCGACAGAGCGAGACTCCATCTCAAGAAGAAAAAAAAAAGATCGATGAAGACTTGACTTGTTATTCCACGTCAAAATGGAGTAGCGCCCACGAAAAAAATCCATGTTATCTATCCAAATTATCATATTACTTGAAATGTGTGATTTATGTGGAGGCATTTGTGTTGCTTATAAGAAATTACTGTTCTTTGCCTTATTAGGCTATCTGGGTCTACCCAACATAAGAAAATGAAAGATTCGTCACACTGTGTTTGAAGTAGCAACCAAAGCTGTCCAGAAACTTGTTCAGCATATATGCCTTAAGTAGCAGATGCTGAAGGAACCCCAGCTTTTTTTTTTTCTCACCTAGATTTTTGCCAAGTGTTTTGGGGGTTGTGCAGCATCTGAAAGCAGGCCAAAGAGCAGGCCTGAGACAGAGTTAATGCCTGTAATACCCTCTGGAAAATAGCAGGGACATAATGGAGTTGCTAACATTTCAAACCCCTTGGCTTCTAGCCATATCCCCTCAAACTGTCCACAAGCAAAGATGAGGGAAGCAGCTGCTTCTAGTCAAATTCCCTAAATTGAAGTTTACAAAAGAAGAAATACAAGCATTGGATACACATATGAACAGATGCTCAGTATCTGTGGTAATCAAAGATATGCAAATTAAAATGATGAGATATCCTTTTTTACCCATCAGATTGGAAAAGATTAAGAAGAGTGATAATGTACAGAGTTAGCAGGATGTAGCGAAAGGGGTGTACTCATATGGGAATGGTGGGAGTGTAATTGATAAAACCTTTCCAAAGCCTTACAAATGTATCTTCTTTGACCCAGCAATTCTACTTCTGGGAATATATCTCCAAGAAATCACCTGGTGAGTACCCAGAGGCATTTTGCAGTTTGTTTTAGATGTGGTTTAAATACAGGGTCTACTTATCTCTGGCCTGGCAGGTGCGGTGGCTCACGCCTGTAGTAATCCCAGCACTTTGGGAGGCCAAGGCGGGCAGATCACCTGAGGTCAGGAGTTCAAGACCAGCCTAGGCAACATGGCGAAACCCCGTCTCTATCAGAAAATACAAAAATTAGCCAGGCATGGTGGCACACGCCTGTAGTCCCAGCTACTCAGGAGGCTGCAGTGAGCCAAGATTGCACCACTGCACTCCAGCCTGGGTGACAGAGCGAGACTCTGCCTCAAAAAATAAAATAAAATAAAATAAGTAAGTAAATAAATAAATACAGGGCCTACTTATCTCATGCCATAAGAAGTCCAACGTGGGGAGGGAGTGCAGGGCTTGCTGGAGACTCCAGGGTGCTATGAAGAAGCCAAGCTCCTCTCTCCCTGTTCTATCAGCAGCGATTGCCCCAACTCAGGCATTGCCACCTGTGCAGAACGGGAAGCCGAAGAGGCATTATCAGCTGTCTCCTTTTATGTCTCTGTGCTGTTGTGAAATATATATTAGGTCTTCATCTGGTTTCCTGCTCCTAAAATTCTTGGAATCTCCATAGTGATGAGTGTTTTTTGAGACAGGATCTTGCTCCATCACCCAGGCTGGAGTGCAGTGGAGCAATCACAGCAGACTACAGCCTTGACTTCCTGACTTCCTGGGTCCAAGCAATCCTCCTACCTCAGCCTCCTGAGTAGCTGGGACCATAGGTGAATGATGCCTCACCTAGTTAGGTTTTTGTTTCTTTTGTTGTTTTTTTGTTGCTGTTGTTGTTGTTTATTTTTTTACTTCTTTTTCTTTTCTCTTTTTTTCTTCTTCTTCTTCTTCTTCTTCTTCTTCTTCCTCTTCCTCTTCTTCTTCCTCTTCTTCATCTTCTTCTTCTTCTTCTTCTTCTCCTCCTCCTCCTCCTTCTTCTTCTTCTTCTTCCTCTTCCTCTTCCTCTTCCTCTTCTTCTTCTTCTTCTTCTTCTTCTCCTCCTCCTCCTCCTCCTCCTCCTCCTCCTTCTTCCTCTTCTTCTTCTTCTTCTTCATGTGGTTTTATTTTGTTTGTTTGTTTGTTTTATAGGGACGAGGTCTTGTGATGTTACCCAGGTGGGTCTCGAACTCCTGAGCTCAAGCAATCTTCCCCCCTCAGCCTCCCACAGTGCTGGATTACAGGAATGAGCAACCACTTTTAGCCAAAGAGTGTATTTTGTCTGCTAATGAGAAGACTCGTAGCTGGGGCTCCTAGATAGGCTCTAGTTGGGGATTTGTTGTCAGGGGAACCAACTGGATGACTAAAGGGTTGGACCTCTCAGCCCCACCCGTAGACCTGTGGGGAAGGGAGAAAGCCCGAAAGTTAAGTTGATCAGCAATGGTCAATGATTGAATCAATCTTGCCTATGCCATGAAGCCTCCATAAAAGACACGGTTCTGATGAGCTTCCAGATGACTGAATGTATGGAGGTTCCTGGAGACAGTGTGGAAGCTCCGCACCCCTTACCCCATACCTCTCCCTATGCATCTCTTCATCTGTATCCTTTATTATAAACCATCAGCGTAAGTGTTTCCCTGAGTTCTGTGAGCCCTCCTAGCAAATTAATCAAACCCAAGGAGAGGGTCATGGTAGTCCTGGTTTGTAGCCAGTCAGAAAGTCTGGGGTGGCATGGACTTGTGATTGGCATCTAAAGTGGAGGCAGTTTTAGTGGGGCTGATCCTTCCACCCATGGGAACGGACACTATCTCCAGGTATGTAGTGTCAGAATTGAATTAGAGGACACCTAGCTGGTATGCGCTGGAGAATCTGCTGGAGGTTTGCTTGGTGGGCTGGTGGGGAGAAATCCACACACATTTTGGTGAGCAGGTGTGCTATGTCATATTGAGTGGTCTCAACACAGTCTTATATTCTCACTGGCCAGAACCAAATGACATGGCCACCCTAGCCATCGGGGTGTCTGGGAAAACAAGTGTTTCTCTTCCCAGACTTTAGAATAGAGAAAGGCAAGGAGAAAAGAGTTGAAATGGGTGTTGAGTGAGCCAAGCTGCAAAAAATATCCCACAAACTAACATCCACCTCACAAAGTAAATGTCACCTGCAGGGAACTGGTTAAATAAACCAGAGACTATCTGGTGCATGTTGTCCCTTATTGTATGGTGTGGTTAATCTATGAAAAGCTGTTCACTGTATATGTAGCAAACAGGGCAGTTTATAAAACAATATGTCCTGCAGGATCCCATTTTGTTAAAGAGACATGTATACTATTCATTCACAGAAAAGCCTGGATATACACGATAATGTTCATTCTGGATCTTCTTTAAACACTTCCACATTCTATGATTTATTTTTGGCAAGCAATCACGTCTTTGTTTTAGAATAAAGAGCAGAAAGTAAATTTCCATTTTTAGTTTCCCATTGGGCCAGAAACTGGAGATAAACTAGTCAGTTAAAATCAACCTGATGATGCCTTCTGCCCCGCAAGTGACCTCTAAATGTTAGCTGTAAAACCTTCTGAGTTGAGTCAAAGCCAAGTTTAAAGGGAAAACCATAAATAAGCCATTTTGGAAAATATAGCTATTGGCAATCTGTTACATTTCACTTGTATTTCTAAGAGGACACACTCCAGCACATCCCCAGTTGCCTGACTAAAGCTCACTTGGTAAAACAAAGTGATAATTATTTCAGGAATAGGCTCAGCACACAATCATGTAGAACCTGTTTTTGAAGGAAGACTGATCGGCATGCCAAAAAGAAAGTCATGGGTCAGGATGCTAAGTAAAAACTTATTTGTGAAATGGTCTGGAAGAATTTGATAGTGTGAATGTATCATCTCTGAGGAAATCTCAGGAACATCAACATAAAACAGGCTCTCCTTTGAGTTTCTAGTGATTTGGTTTGTTTGTTTGTTTTTTTGGAATGACTCATAGTTGATTTAAAACATTGTAATAGACAACTTACACAGTTATTTTATTTTTTTCTTGTTTTTTTTTTCCTGAGACGGAGTCCCACTCTGTCGCCCAGGCTGGAGTGCAGTGGCGCGATCTCGGCTCACTGCAAGCTCTGTCTCCCGGGTTCATGCCGTTCTCCTGCCTCAGCCTCCCGAGTAGCTGGGACTACAGGTGCCCGCCACCATGCCCGGCTCATTTTTTTGTATTTTTAGTAGAGACGGGGTTTCACAGTGTTAGCCAGGATGGTCTCCATCTCCTGACCTTGTGATTCACCTGCCTCAGCCTCCCAAAGTGCTGGGATTACAGGCTTGAGCCACCGCGCCTGGCCACAGTTACATTTTAAAATCAAACCTAGCCCTAAAAACATAATACCAGCATAGCATAAGTCTATTATCTTGTCTACTATCTTGATCTGAAGAGAACACCTAGGCTTTGGTTCTTAACACCATCTGGGCTAAAATGTTCTGGGAGACTCAAGGAAGGACTGTGATTGCTTTCAGAGAGACAATAACCAGTTCTCCTAAGATTCCTGTGGATGGACCAAAAGTAGACTCAGCAGATACATTTTGTGGAAACAACATATAATCCGTGGCACATCTGCCTCCTTTTACAAAAGTAAAAGAAATAAAAATTTAAAGGAAGGAAAGAAAGTGGAAATCTGGAAGCAGTAAAAAGGCTGTAAGCTTGAGGATTGGAGGCAGAAGGGAGCAAGGATCAGAAGGTGCATCAGGCATCAGGTTGAACGGAAGAGAACAATGAAGGTCACAGCCAGCAATAGAACTCACTGAGAATCTTCATAAATGTCTGATGAAACCCTCAAAGAATATATTGTTTAAAATCTATTTTTATTTTCTTTTATTTTACTTTATTTTTGAGACAGAATCATGCTCTGTCGCCCAGGCGGGAGTGCAGTGGTACGATCTCAGCTCACTGCAACCTCTGCCTCCTCGGTTCAAGTGATTCTCATGCCTCAGCCTCCTGAGTAGCTGGGATTACAGGCATGTGCCACCACACCCAGCCAATATTTGTATCTCCTTTTTTGTTTTTTTTGAGAAGGAGTTTTGCTCTTGTTGCCCACACTGGAGTGCAATGGCGCCATCTCGGCTCACTGCAACCTCCGGCTCCTGCATTCAAGCAATCCCCCTGCCTCAGCTCCCCGAGTAGCTGGGATAACAGGCAAGCACCACCACGCTCGGCTAATTTTGTATTTTTAGTAGAGACGGGGTTTCTCCATGTTGGTCAGGCTGGTCTCAAACTCCCAACATCAGGTGATCCGCCCACCTCAGCCTCCCAAAGTGCTGGGATTACAGGCATGAGCCACCGCACCCAGCCGTCTCTCTCTCTTTTTTTGTGAACAGGGTCTCATTGTGTCACCCAGGCTGGAGTGTAGTAGCATGATCCTGGCTGACTTCTTACTTCAGCCTCAATCTCCTGGGATCAAGCAATCCTCCCACCTCAGCCTACTGAGTAACTGGGACTATAGGCTCACACCACTACACCCGGGTAATTTTTAAATTTTTTTGTAGAGACAAGGTCTCACTATGTTGCCCAGGCTGGTCTCAAACTCCTAAACTCAAGCAATCTTCCAGCTCCAGCTGGAAAAAATATGTATATGTTTTGCTCTTGTTGCCCAGGCTGGAATGCAATGGCGTGATCTCAGCTCACAGCAATGTCTGCCTCCCGGGTTCAAACAATTCTCCTGCCTCAGCCTCCTAAGTAGCTGGAATTACAGAAGCCTGCCTCCACACCCAGCTAATTTTTTTTATTTTTAGTAGAGATGGGGTTTCACTGTGTTAGCCAGGATGGTCTCGATCCCCTGACCTCATGATCGGCCCACCTCAGCCTCCGAAAGTGCTGGGATTACAGGCCCGGCCTGTTTTTGTTTTTTTTTTTTTTTTGAGACAGAGTTTTGCTCTTGTTGCCCAGACTGGAGCGCAATGGCATGATCTTAGCTCACCGCAACCTCTGCCTCCTGGGTTCAAGCGATTCTCCTGCCTTAGCCTCCCGAGTAGCTGGGATTACAGACATGAGCCACCACGCCTGGCTAATTTTGTATTTTTAGTAAAGATGGGGTTTCTCCACGTTGGTCAGGCTGGTCTCGAACTCCCGACCTCAGGTGATCCACCTGCCTCGGCCTCCCACAGTGCTGGGATTACAGACTTAAGCCACCACGCCCGGCCCTGAGGTATTTTAAGTAGGAGATTGACAGGACCAGATTTGCCTTTTGAATAGATAACTGTGTCACTTTTGTATATTCATGCAATGAAAAGGTTATGCTGCACTGAAAATAAACAGACTTGGGTGACATGTCTCAGCATGAAAATTTCACACAGATGTGAGATTAGTGGGCTAGGGGTAGGAAGCAAGTGACAGAAGGATACATACAATGTAATTTTATCTATATAAGCATAAAATATTCATGAAAATACACACACACATATATGGACACATAAACATTGTAAAAATATAAAGACCTGTGGAAAAGGATAAATGGCAAAATCAGGATATAGTTATCTCTGGAATGCTAGGCCGGGCAAGGTTGCTCACGCCTGTAATCCCAGCACTTTGGGAGGCTGAGGCAGGTGGATCACCTGAGGTCAGGAGTTCGAGACCAGCCTGGCCAACATGGCAAAACCCTGTCTCTACTAAAAATACAAAAATTAGCCCAATGTGGGGCTCATGCCTGTAGTCCCAGCTACTCAGGAGGCTGAGGCAGGAGGATCACTCGAACCCAAGAGGTGGAGGTTGCAGTGAGCCGAGATCGTGCCACTGCACTCCAGCCTGGGTGACAGAGTGAGACTCCATCAAAAGGAAGGAAGGAGGGAGGGAGGGAGGGAGGGAAGGAAGGGGAAGGGGAAGGGAAGCAGAAGGGGAAGGGGAAGGGGAAGGGGGAAGGAAGGAAGGATTATGCTAAGTGAAGAACGAATTTACAAAAGGCCACATATTGTATGATTCCATTGATATGAAATATCCACCATAGGCAAGTTCATAAAGACAGAAAGCTGATTAGTAGTTGCCAGGTGCTTGGAAAGAGGGAAATGAGAAGTGACTACTTGATGGGTATGGGGTTTCCATTTGAGATGAAGAAAAGGTTTTGTTAACGAGGTCATGATGTCTGCACACTATGAATGAATGTCTGCACATTATGAATACATGTACTTAATGCCACCGAATTGTACACTTTCAAATTGTTAAAATGGTAAATTTTATGTTATGTGCGTTTTACCACAATTTAAAGGGAAAGAAAATGAGGAGGCTCAGTTTGTGAACTTAACCATACCAGTCATCTGACTTTATGTACTTGCTCATGCTTCACAGAATGTAGAGATCCAGGCCAGGCACGATGGCTCACGCCTGTAATCCCAGCATTTTGGGAGGCTGAGGTGGATGGATCACCTTAGGTTGGGAGTTTGAGACCAGCCTGGCCAACATGGTGAAACCCCATCTCTACTAAAAATACAAAAATTAGCTGGGCGTGGTGGCGGGCACATGTAATCCCAGCTACTAGGGAGGCTGAGGCACGAGAGTCACTTGAACCTGGGAGGTGGAGGTTACAGTGAGCTGAGGTCACACCACTACACTCCAGTCTGGGCAACAGAGCAAGACTCCATCTCAAAAAAATAAATAAATAAAAAATAAAATTACAGACTGTGTCTCAAAAATGAACAAATAAAATTAAAAAATAAAACATAAAAAGAATGTGGAGCCGGGCGCAGTGGCTCACGCCTGTAATCCCAGCACTTTGGGAGGCTGAGGCGGGTGGATCACGAGGTCAGGAGATCGAGACCATCCTGGCTAACACGCTGAAACCCCGTCTCTACTAAACAAAATACAAAAAATTAGCTGGGCGTGGTGGCAGGCACCTGTAGTCCCAGCTACTCGGGAGGCTGAGGCAGGAGAATGGTGTGAACCCGGGAGGCGGAGCTTGCAGTGAGCCGAGATCACGCCACTGCACTCCACCCTGGGCGACAGAGCGAGACTCCGTCTCAAAAAACAAAGAAAAAAAAGAATGTGGAGATCCAAGTTGATCAAAAAGACATGGTGTTCTCTCTGCTTGAGACAATCTCCCTTCAGGCACACATGAACTCACACCCACACACCCTTTCCCTTGTTTTAGGAAATCTTACCTACCTTTCAGCTAAAACCTCACTACTTCAAGAAATACTTTCCTGACTGCCTTATGCCTCTTGGGACAAAACATCCCTTTATCGTGTACTTCACAGCTTTAGCTTCTTCCCTATTGTAGCATTAATAAACTTGTGAGTCCCCCACTGTATCCCCATGGTATCTCACGACTTAGCAGAGTGTTATGCACGTAGTAAATCTTTGCTGAGTGAAAACATATGTAATAAATATCTTGTTTTTTAATAAAAAAGATTATTATCTCTCTGTCTCCCAAGATTACAAGGATCTGGAATCTCACAGAGAGGAGGAGAGAATAGGGCTGGACATTATGACGCATGCCTGTAATCCCATCACTTTAGGAGGCTGAGATGGGAGGATCACTTGAGCCCAGGAGATCAAGGCTGCAGTGAGCAAGCATTGGGCCACTGCAATTCAGCCTGGGCAACAGAGTGATGAGACCTTGTCTAAAAAAAAAAAAAAAAAAAAAAAAAATTAACCAAATTCTGAGCTGTTAATGCGACAGTAATAACAGACTCTTTTTGTTTTTGTTTTTTTGAGACAGAATCTCACTCTGTCATCCAGGCTGGAGTGCAGTGGTGCCATCTCGGCTCACTGCAACCTCCGCCTCCTGGGTTCACGCCATTCTCCTGCCTCAGCCTCCCGAGTAGTTGAGACCACAGGTGCCCGCCACCACGCCCGGCTAATTTTTGTATTTTTAGTACAGACAAGGTTTCACCATATTGGCCAGGCTGGTCTCAAACTCCTGACCTTGTGATCTGCCTGCCTCGGCCTCCCAAAGTGCTGGGATTACAGGCATGAGCCACTGCATCCGGCCTAGACTTATGTTTTAAATGCTGCTAATCTGGATTAATTAATTAGAAAAACCTCCTTTGAGCACCCACCATGTTTCCAGTATTGTGTTCCATGTGGTTTAAGTTGCATAAGACACAGTTACAACACAGAAGGATCCTGCACTAGCACTGCTCAAGCAATGGGGTCACCCACAACTTCATCACTTTTCTCTCCTCCCTGCTCCAGTTGTGCAACAATGATCCCTCCACTTCTTTTGTTTCTCTCTTCCTACCAGGGACCAATTCTTCAGTGAGGTGCTGGGGATAACAGCATGAGCCAGACTAGAGACCCTGCTTACGGTTTACTTAGCCATCATCCTCAGATATCCTAGATGAGTTTTCTCATCTCTATAAAAAGGAAATAGGGGCTGGGCGTGGTAGCTCATGCCTGTAATCCCAGCACTTTGGGAGGCCAAAGTGGAAGGATCACTTGAGGCCAGGAGTTCAAGACCAGCCTGGCCAACACAATGAAACCCTGTCTTTACCAAAAAATGCAAAAATTAGCTGGGCATGATGGCACGTGCCTGTAATCCCAGCTACTCGGGAGGCTGAGGCAGGAGAATTGCTTGAACCCAGGAGGGGGAGGTTGCAGTGAGCCAAGATCACGCCACTGCACTCCAGCCTGTGCGACAGAGTGAGACCCTGTTTAAACAAACAAACAAACAAAAAGAGGAAATAGAGTTACCTGATCCTGAACCTGGCCCTGAGGTATGCTTTCAAAATAGGTTATTTCCCTGTCCCTCCTCTCATTTGACCAAGAGCTATGAAAGAAGGGTTGTGTGCTCAGAAAGACCAGCTCCAAGTTCAACCAGCCAAGCATGGTGACTCACACCTGTAATCCCAATATTTTGGGAGATCAAGGTGGAAGGATCACTTGAGGCCAGGAGTTCAGGAGGTCAAGATCAAATTGGGCAACATGGCAAGTCCCCGTCTCTTAAAAAGAAAAAAAAAAATTAAAAAAGGGAAATTGGCCGGACGAGGTGGCTCATGCCTGTAATCCCAGCACTTTGCGGGGCAGAGGTGGGCGGATCACGAGGTCAAGAGATCGAGACCATCCTGGCCAATATGGTGAAACCCCATCTCTACTAAAAGTACAAAAAAATTAGCTGAGTGTGGTGGCATGTGCCTGTAGTCCCAGCTACTCTGGAGGCTGAGGCAGGAGAATCGCTTGAACCTGGGAGGGGGAGGTTGCAGTGAGCCGAGATCGCGCCACTTCACTCCAGCCTGGGTGACAGAGCGAGACTCTGTCTCAAAAAAAAAAAAAAAAAGAGGGAAATTGGTCACTTAGGAAAGCAATGCCTTTTCTTTTTGTAATAAAATAGAAACAGAGACTTGCTGTGTTGCTGACAATTGTCTTGA